>NW_027366283.1:0-76274 GCF_046119375.1 Phyllobates terribilis
CCCACAAAGACCAATGTAATATTAATTGAAATAACTATAGGCCAAAATTATATGAAATAGGAGAAATCTACACTAATTAGCAACTAAGAAAGTAAATAAAGAGATGGAAGATATACGGGATAAAATCAAACTCCACCTGAATCTAGTCTAATTATTTAAGGTAAGTCACCTAAGGCAATTTACTAACTCCTTTTAACGATAGTAAATGTGTCAAAACTATACTAGTAATCATTGTCGCGCAAAGCTAATCTATTCAAACCAATTAGGCACTTACAATCTAGATATAAAATGAAATAATATCCATTGCCGTGCTCTGCTAAATCAATCTAAACCTAGAACATATGATGAATTAGTATCCTCAAGAGTAATTAAGTTGCTTTTGCACAAATAACACTCAGGTTCATTTCCTAGGATTCCGGCAAAAGTTATCACCTTTCATTCTAAAACTCTACCTAATTACCTACTATTGTTATCACATTTCAGTCTCAAACTCTAATAGTATCCAATTAGCCTAAGCTATAATGGGCATAAAGCTTTTAGGAACAAATCAATAACATTTCAGTTCAAGCAAAAGCATAATTCTATCTAGTTCTGCAATGTTTGGATCACAATAACCTTAGAACAACAAATTTAACCAATCATGATCGAAGACACAATCAAATGATTTAAACTAGCCAACAACATATATGGATTAAGCAATAACACGAAGAGACAAGAAAATCCAATCTCAGGTACAGAGTAATAGTCCAAGTTGATGAAGGCTAGAACAATAATACCATGTCTTTGAATCAAACTAGCGTAAAACTCTGTCTTGAAGTTCAATCACGTGTTGTCCAAAGATGAACGACTCTCTTCTCTATAAACCCTAGTTGATCCCCCCCAAAAATCTCCAAGAATAATCAAGACTAAAACTCCCTTAATCCTTCCTCTCATTCTTGAACTTCAATTACAGCTCTAGTCCAATCTGTTCCAATCATTTTCAGAGTTTTGTATTAATTTGGCAAAAAATACCTGAAATAGTGTAGACTCCGATTACAAGATAATGTGAAATTACCTATAAAATATATAAAATATGCATGAAAATGACTAAACTAAGATGCAACTGGACTTCTAAAATATGTATAAAATGGACTTTATCATATGTGTCCAAGAACTGGCTTGGGTAGGCAATTTATGAGGTAAACAGACGTGATTAGTGTGTGTGGTCACTGATCTAAAGGCATGTCAAAATGACTGGGCATGGAGAAACCAGTTTCAACTATGTGAAACTAATACTACTCAGACTAATTTTGATCATGATCAACAATGGATCTCCTCTGCCAAAAAGTGAGATTCCTCGCCGTCCCATGTATATGCGTCTCGTTAGAGGTATTTCCCCCACCATGTGTATCTCTGCCTTACTCTTCGGTGGTGCCATCAAGGAAGTACATCCATCATAAACGTGGAATAGACCAATGGCTATGGCGAGGTGCGAGTGCGCCCGAACTTATAGCGCACGAGGAAAATTTTACAATTAGAGATTCCCTTGAGCCTCTACATTCGCCTAATTTTTCTCATTTCCCCCCTACTCCAATCAAATATTCGAACTTCACTTCAAATTTTAGTTGACTCCAATTCATGAATACATGCGTAAACAACCTCTATATTTTTTGGTGAAATAATTTCCGAACTTTGATTCTTTGTTCCTACTCAATTTCAATTTGAGGATTTTAAGCTTTTCGCTCTCTTAGAGATACACTGGGTTTATCTTCATACTTTGATAACTGGAGTATCTGGCAAAAATGTGGAGAAACTACGGTGGAAGAGTATTGATGGAGGACCATCTATGAAGCCTAAGGAAGGACCCCATGATGAGCCAAGCCCCGGACCTATGACAAGATCAAGGGCAAAGAAGCTTAGAAGTGACCTTACAACCCTCATTGGCAAGGTAACTTCTGGCTTGGATATGGATGAGCACATGCTAATGTGGTGCCCCAAACCAGTTCTATGCCTTAGAGGAGGCATCCCCCAGCACATTTGATGTTGTGGAAGTGACCAACAAAGGTCATCTATCTAGCTAGATTTCCCTTTCAAAATCAGTTTTTGTAATGTTGTTGTTTTGACACTTACCCGGGTAGTGTTTTGTGTGGGCCCTTAGCTCCTTGATCACACATGATCTCAAGAGGATGTCTAAGGGTAAAATGGACTTCTTTCCTTATAGTTTCAATTAGTAGAAGGCCGCACTATGTCTCGGCTATTTAAGTTTTGGAAAATCAGTTTGTAAAGACAGTTATTGGCCATTTTGAAATTATTGCATGTATGTTTGTTTTCCTCTTCATAGTGAGACTCTATGATCAATTGAAGGCCGGGCCTTTGTGTGTTACCGGAGGCTTAAAGTGTTGAGAGTGTAATCCTGAGATGGGAACCATTTTCATGCCCTTTTGAAGCCGCCTCTAGGTGCTATTGAATCAAGGTTCATGTATGTCTAGTTGTATGTTCTAGGGTCTTACCGCCGGTCTATTGTGTCAAGGTTTGTTCCAAGGTGCCTTAGATATATTTGGTAGGTATGGTTCTTGAATTAAAACCTATCTAAGTCGTAGTTGAGTCTAGGATAGTTTCCCCTTTTAAGTCCATTGTTGAGTCTAGTTTAGTTTGCTTCATTTGTGCATTGTTGTTTGAATTCTTAATTGTGTCTTCTAATCAATTGAGTGATTTGTGTAGCTTAGTGAGCCTAGATCGTCTATGAAGGGTGACCCTGTATCAAAGTGGTATCAGATCCAGGTTGGTTCACTTGATTAAGCCGTCCTCAAATCCAAAAACTCTTGACAACTCCATTGTTATCAAGAACAAAAACATTTCCCTTTCCGGTTTGAGTTTTCTGTTTTGAAAATGTTAAGCTAGTTGGTTTGCTTTGAAATTTTGATGGGGATGATAGCTAAGGACAAGATCTTTAAAGTTTTCTAAGGAAGATTCAATCTAAAAGCTAAGGATTTGTCAAGAATCCCTAAGCCAACACCCTTACCGGCAACACCCCTGCGGTGGAAGCAACTTCTCAAAGTCTTGAGCCATCCTTAGGCCAAACACGTCCCTAGCACCCATAATTGCTACCTGGCGCTCTCAAGAACGTGGGATAGATTCTGCAAAAGAAAATTCGTAAAAAGAATTAAAGGAGCGCCTGAGGAAAGCCTCACTAAAACGTTCAAAAATTAGTTCCTATAAACTAGGGATTTTTGACCGGGTGAGAAGAAACTACCCCACGCCCCTCTCTCCTACAAATCAGGCATTGCTCGATCCACCAGCACGCGTTTTAAGTCTGTATCTTTCATTATTATCACTTTCTTTTATTAGTTTAAAATTTTCATTAAAAGAAAAGCCAAGAAAGGCATTGAAAGAACCGGGTTCAATTTGTAAAAGAAGGTGAACCTAAGTGAATTAAGTGTTGAGTCCGAGTCTGTAAGCTATTCTAAATCAAGGTCCAGGTCTGTAATTTGTTAGCCAACCACGGAGGAAGAGGATTTCCATGTACCTCTTAGCCTAACCCAAAGGCCAAGCCACATCTAGTCCTAGCCGGCAATCATTTGCTAAAAGGGTAATCTCTTGCATCCTTACCCCCGTTCTTGACATTGACTGGCCAAGGTGGACACTTCTGGAGGCATACTATAAGGATCAAGTCTAAGGTAATCCCCTACAACTTGTCTTTGCCTTCTAACTACTTAAGGTGTTCAAACTAGCTTACCCGGATACACTTGTTTTGCTTGATTGGCGAGGTTTTATTTAGTGGAGCCCCGGGACCAAATTCTGTGAAATTTTGCAATTTGTTATTTCAAGAGGTCTAATTTAAAATTCCAAAAGCTAGGCATAAAGGCACGAGTCAAATTCAATTTAGCCCAAGCCCTAGTTAGTCACCCGGATAACCCTAGTATTCTACCGAGAGAGACTTAGTTGTCAACTTGGCTAGTATTTTAACCATAGAGCCCCGGAGCCAAATTCTTTGATTTTTGGTGTGCTTAACATTTGGTTCCTATACTGTATAAGTCCTGAATTGCAGACAAAAGGCACGAGTGGATTCCAAGAACGCCCAAGGTAAAGTTGACTACCCGGCTACATTGATTATTAAGCTAACTTGACTTGTTTGTTGTCTAGTGTGTGATCATGAACAATCCAGGTGATGGAGATTCTGTAAACGGCTCACAAAGAGGATCAAGGAGTCCTTCAAAGGAGGCTACACATCATAGCCACACTCATGAACCAGAGATGATGAATCTCTTGAGACTGAGCAAGTCACTACACTTGCTGGAAGGATCAACTCCATGGAAGCTAGAATGGTCCCACAAGAGCCACCACCAATGAGAATCCCTACACACTTTGAGGTAAGAGAAGGATCAAGGAGACCCCAGTAAAGACCCCTTCCACCTCAAGACGATGTGTTCCACAATCAAAAACAACAAGACCTTGAGTATCAAAGGAGGTATTACATACCCACACCCCTACCAAGAGCTAGAGTCACACAGGAGCAACCCTTGCCTCCTATAAGGACACCAAGAGAGGTACACCCTGATCACAACCCTTACTTCAGAAAAGATGAATTTGCTCATGGATTTCAGGAAGATACCAATGATGAGTACACTATGTGGGGAAGGAGACCTAGGAACATGCAAAGACCAAGAGATGAGGATGGTCTAGGAAGGGTCAAGGTGACTATTCCTTCCTTTGAAGGACGATGTGATCCAGATGTATACATGGAGTGGGAAGAGAAGATTGAACAAGTGTGGATGTGCCACAACTTTCCAGAGGCAAGAAAGATCCAACTTGCAGCCCTTGAGTTTCAAGGCTATGCCATGAAGTGGTGGAGTCATTTGGTGAAGGAAAGGAGGCTGCATCATGAGCCACCTGTTGAGACATGGGATGAGATGAGAGCATTGCTAAGAGGAAGGTTCATTCCTGCTCATTACTCCAGAGAGCTCAAGCAAAGGCTTGAGACAATCAAGCAAGGTTCTATGAGTGCAGAAGAGGCCTTTAATGCCATGCAAGTGGCTATGATCAAGGCTGATGTCCATGAAGATGAAGAGGCAACTATGGATAGGTATCTCAGAATCCTACACCCTAGCCTAGCCTATGAGGTTGATATGTATCCCTACTACAACTCCACTGAGTTTCTCCACAAGGCTATGCAAGTGGAGAAGAAGTTCAAAGCTAAGAATTCAAGCAACCAGAGAGGAAGTGGTGTCGGTTCTACCAACACTTGGAAGAACACTAGGGGTGCTCCTATGCAGCCTACTCCTAAAGACCATGGTGCACACAAGGAGGCTCCAAACAAGCCTCAAACAAGCTTAGCACCAAGGCCCCCAGGCCCCTTCTCAAACAACAAGGGAAGTACTACTCCTTCTAACTCTACTTTAAACCCTAGAACTAGTTCCATTGAATGCTTTAAGTGTAGAGGCAAAGGTCATTATGCTAGAGATTGTCCTAACAAAAGAACTATGATCTTAAATCATCTAGGACAGTATGAATCTGAAAGTGAACAAGAAAATGACCCTATTGATGAGCATGATAATGATGACCTAGGAGATGATAATAGGGATGAATATGAGTTTGAACAAGGTGATAGTTTGTTGTGTAAGAAAGTGTTGCATGCTAATGCCCAAGAGGTAGAGGATAACCAGACAGAAAACGTGTTTCATACTAGGTGTATAGTGAATACTAGGTGTATAGTGAAGGATAAGGTTTGTGATGTGATAATTGATGATGGTAGTTGTTGTAACATAGCTAGCACTGAGATGGTTAACAAGTTGAACCTTAGTACCTCCCATCACCCTAGGCCTTACAAACTGCATTGGATGAGTGAATGTGATGAACTTAAAGTTTATAGACAATGTAAGGTAGCTATGAAACTATGAGCTTATGAGGACACGGTCCTATGTTATGTCTTACCTATGAATGCATGCCATATCTTGCTAGGTAGACCATGGCAACATGATAACAAAGTGATCCATGATGGGTATACTAATTAGCATACATTTAATTTTCATGGAAAACAAGTTACTTTGGTGCCTATGACTCCTTTACAGATTAGTGAAGCTACAGAAAAGAGGAGGGCAAAAGAACAAGAGCGTTCCAAGAACAAGGCATGGAAGAAGGAAGAGACAAGTGAGAAAGTGGATAAAAGAAGCCGGGTAAACAGACTTACTACACCGGAGAACAGACTTGCTACACCGGGCACAGCGAGCAACCGGGCTCTTTTCTCTCAGCAAAACAACTTTCTTGTAACCAAGGAAGAGATCATGGAGCAATGCTTGCCTCCAGATCTTAGGCTCATGAGCCTTACCAAGGCCAATACCTTAGCTACTGAAGAGGTATTAGAGGTACTTCCAAGATGTATCTTAGATGTGTTGAAGGAGTATGAAGATGTGTTTCCACAAAAATTGCCACATGGATTACCTCCCATAAGAGGCATTGAACATCAGATTGATTTCATACCTAGATCCAAACTCCCTAATAGGCCTGCATAAAAGACGAATCCTACAGAGAGTAAGGAGATAGAAGAGCAAGTTCAAGAGCTTTTGAGTAAGGGCTATGTGAGGCAATCCATGAGTCCTCGTGTAGTACCAGTTTTACTTGTTCCTAAGAAAGAAGGTACTTAGAGAATGTGTATGGATTGTAGGGCTTTAAATAACATTACCATCAAATATAGACACCCTATACCTCGTCTGGATGACATGTTGGATGAGCTACATAGGGCCACATGTTTCTCTAAGGTTGATTTGAAGAGTGGCTACCACCAGATTAGAATGAAGGAAGGTGATGAATGGAAGACTGCTTTCAAGACCAAGTTTGGTCTATATGAGTGGCTAGTCATTCCCTTTGGCCTAACCAATTCCCCCTCAACCTTCATGAGATTGATGAATCAAGTTTTAAGAGCATTTATAGGCAAGTTTGTGGTGGTATATTTTGATGACATCCTAATCTACTCCAAGTCATTGCAAGAGCATGAGCTCCACCTTAGGAAAGTATTATCCATACTTAAAACTCATTCCCTTTATGCTAACCTTAAGAAGTGTGATTTCTGTACTAATGAATTGACTTTTCCAGGTTTTGTGGTGAGCTCAAGAGGGTAGGAGGTAGACAAGGAGAAGATAAGAGCAATCCAGGATTGGCCAACACCTACTAGTGTTACACAAGTAAGGAGGTTCCAAGGGCTAGATAGCTTCTATAGGAGGTTCGTGAGAGACTTTAGCACCATTGCTTCACCCCTCACTGAGATCACCAAGAAACATGTGCCATTCAAGTGGGAAGAACGTCAAGAGAAGGCTTTCAAGGAGCTTAAGGAGCAACTTACCAAAGCACCATTGCTAGTGCTTCCTAACTTCACTAAACCTTTTGAGGTTGAGTGTGATGCTTCTGGAATAGGTATTGGAGGTGTTCTAATGCAGGAGGGCAAGCCCATAGCTTTCTTTAGTGAAAAGCTCAAAGGTGCGTCTCTAAACTACTCTACCTATGATAAGGAACTCTATGCATTGTTTAGGGTACTAAAGACTTGGCAACATTACCTTTGGCCTTCTGAATTCATATTGCATACTGATCATGAATCCCTTAAGCACTTTAGGAGCCAAGATAAGATTGATAGGAGGCATGGTAGGTGGATGGAGTTCATAGAAACTTTCCCTTATATCATAAAATACAAGAAGGGAAATGATAATGTAGTGGCTGATGCACTCTCTAGGAGGCATGCCTTGCTGACTCATCTTGACTCAAGGGTCTTAGGCTTTGTCTATATCCAGGAGTTATATGAGCAAGACATGGATTTTGGAGAGGTGTATGTTCATTGTAGGGATAGGGGTCCTAAAGACAAGTTCTACTTGCATGAGGGATACCTATTCAGAGTTGATAAGGTTTGTATTCCTAGGTGCTCTCTTAGGGTCTTGCTTGTTGAGGAAGCTTACAAGGGAGGACTTATGGGGCATTTTGGGAGGGACAAGACCTATGACATGATGCATTCCCATTTTTATTGGCCACATATGCTAAGGGATGTTGAAAGCATGATCAAGAAGTGCTTAGAGTGCTTAAAGGCCAAGTCTAAGGCCAAGCCTCAAGGACTTTACACACCTCTACCCACGCCTACTGCCCCATGGCTTGACATTAGCATGGATTTCATTTTGGGTTTGCCTAGGACAAGTAGAGGTAGAGATTCTATCTTTGTGGTGGTTGATAGGTTCAGTAAGATGGCACACTTCATTGCATGCCATAAAACTGATGATGCTAATAATGTAGCAAATCTCTTCTTTAGGGAAGTGGTTAGGCTACATGGCTTACCTAGGACCATTGTAAGTGATAGGGACACTAAGTTCCTAAGTCATTTATGGAGGACCTTATGGGGCAAGTTGGGAACAAAGCTCTTGTTCTCAACTTCAAGCCACCCACAAACTGATGGTCAAACTGAGGTGACTAATAGGACACTTGGTGCCTTGCTTAGGGCAGTCATTAAGAAGAATCTCAAGTCTTGGGAGGATATGCTACCTCATGTTGAGTTTGCCTATAATAGGGTTACTCATTCTAGCACAAACATGAGCCCAGTCATATGTGTTTATGGTACTAACCCACTAACACCTTTTGATCTTAGTCCTTTTCCTAGCAAAGAGAAGTTTGAGTTTAGTGAAGAAAACAGGTTGAAGACATCAAGGAGCTGCATGAGAGGACTAGGATGAGGATGGAGAAGCTTGCTATGGATGTGGCTAGGAGCAGGTGCATAGGAAGAAGGTCACCTTCCAAGTTGGTGACCTGGTGTGGGTGCATTTGAGAAAGGAGAGGTTTCCTACCCTTAGGAGCTCCAAGCTCTCTCCTAGAGGTGCTGGTCCCTTCAAGGTGCTAAAGGTGGTTAGTGTCAATGCTTATGTCATTGATTTACTTGAGGAGTATGGTGTTAGCCCTACATTTAATGTGGGAGACCTCACACTCTATGAAGAGATGCTTGATGACCAATGTGATGATATGGAGTCCTTACTACCTATGGAGGATGAAAGCTTGAGGTCAAGCCCTTTTCAAGAAGGGGAGGATGATGGAGGACCATCTATGAATCCTAAGGAAGGACCCCATGATGAGCCAAGCCCGGACCCATGACAAGATCAAGGGCAAAGAAGCTTAGAAGTGACCTTACAACCCTCATTGGCAAGGTAACTTCTGGCTTGGCTATGGATGAGCACAGGCTAATGTGTTGCCCCAAACCAGTTCTATGCCTTAGAGGAGGCATCCCCCAGCACATTTGATGTTGTGGAAGTGACCAACAAAGGTCATCTATCTAGCTAGATTTCCCTTTCAAAATTCAGTGTTTGTAATGTTGTTGTTTTGACACTTACCCGGATAGTTGTTTTGTGTGGGCCCTTAGCTCCTTGATCACACATGATCTCAAGAGGATGTCTAAGGGTAAAATGGACTTATTTCCTTCTAGTTTCAGATAGTAGAAGGCCGCACTATGTCTCGGCTATTTAAGTTTGGAAAATCAGTTTGTAAAGACAGTTATTGGCCATTTTGAAGTTATTGCATGTATGTTTGTTTTCCTCTTCATATTGAGACTCTATGATAAATTGAAGGTCGGGCCTTTGTGTTTTACCGGAGGCTTAAAGTGTTGAGAGTGTAATCCTGAGATGGGAACCATTTTCATGCCCTTTTGAAGCCGCCTCTAGGTGCTATTGAATCAAGGTTCATGTGTGTCTAGTTGTATGTTCTAGGGTCTTACCGCCGGTCTATTGTGTCAAGGTTTGTTCCAAGGTGCCTTAGATATATTTGGTAGGTATGGTTCTTGAATTAAAACCTATCTAAGTCGTAGTTGAGTCTAGGATAGTTTCCCCTTTGAAGTCCATTGTTGAGTCTAGTTTAGTTTGCTTCATTTGTGCATTGTTGTTTTGAATTCTGAATTGTGTCTTCTAATCAATTGAGTGATTTGTGTATCTTAGTGAGCCTAGATCATTTATGCAGGGTGACCCTGTATCAAGTATCTCGTGCACTATGCCTATATTAGAGACGAGTATCACGATGGAGATATAGAGGTCCAAGAATGGTTGGCGGTGTAGGAGCAAACTTTATTCATGATTTAGCCCATCTTCTTTGATGAATTAGTCATATTTTTTGATAATTTAGGTCATCTTATTTAGAAGATGTGTCTTTATGGCTTGTTACAAAAAACTTCATCTACGATTTCCGTATCATGTTTTGATATTGTTTTTTGGAATTGGCATGATGGTTCATTCAAACTCTACAATAAGTTACTTTGTAATGATATTGCTTGCTTTTCTAGTTAATCAAGAATCAAATCTCTTTAATTTGTTTTCTTGTTTAATGGAACACGAGTTGTTAACTCTTTTGTTTTTTATTAGAACCATTTCAAAACTGGATAACATGTCTGATGACAATAGATTTTGATGACATTCTTACAAATTTGATGACACTTTTTCAAATTTGATTGCACTTTTTAGACATTTTTTTTAAGTTTGGTGAAACGTTTTTCAAGCTTGGTGACATGTAAAGACTATCATCAGTTAGAAAGTGTTATCAGCAAAAAAGAGTGTCATCAACGGAAAAATATCATCGACGAAAAAGTGTTAATAACGGAAAAATATCATCAACGAAAAGTGGCATCAACAGATTCGCGTCGTCATTAGGAAAGTTTCATCAATGGAAAAATATCATTTACGGAAAGTGTCATCATCATAAAAGTGTCATCAGCGGAAAAGTATCATTAGTAATCAGTTTGGCATATATTGTGGCCAGTTTGCTGATTTTAGATTATTTAGAAAAATCACTCAATATTATAATAATCTACTTGCTTGTTTCGTATTATTAACTGAAATTTTAAATTAAAATAGTAAAATCAAGAAAAAAGAAATATTAAGATTGTAAATAAGGAAATTTATATTAATGAGTAAGGGTCAGAATGGATAAATAGTTGTTGAGCTACTAGGAAAGACAACCACTATCAAATTAAAGTTTATGAATCTAATTTAAATTTGGTAAGCTGGCTTATTTTGTTTTGTCAAAAACTAAATACAAAACTTGAAAAAAGCAAATTTAAGCTTATAAAAAGCTTTGGATCTCTATCTTAGTTAAAACTATATCAAACAAAGTAGATTCTTGATTTACATATCTTGATGAAGACGATTTTTTGTAGCGGAAAAAAGTTTTTGTAGCGGAAAAAATGGTAACTCCAACATGCAAAATTCCTATAGATATGAACCAATAATTCTGAACCATCCTTCTATAGGTGCTTTCTATTTATACTTCAAAGAAAAACTATATCAAAAAATCGAACATAGTAGATTCTTTTTTTACATATCTTGATGAAGATGATTTTTCATAGAGTAAAAAATGGGCAGGCATTACACATGTATAACCCCTGACATAGAGAATTCCTACATATATGAACCAATTATTCTAAGGCATTTTTTTTTGTACGGAACCACCTTCTATATGACCGAATTTGCAAGGAACCACTTTATATCGATAATTATTCCGAACCACCCAGATTTTAACATTTTATTACCAGGAGCCACCCCACTCCATAATCCGTTAGTTTTTCCATCCCATTATGTTAAATAACCATTTTACCCTAGCAGAGAATGCACACTTCTAAAACTAAAAACACTCCAAGGCTCCACCAAACTATGAGCTAACGTAAAGAAAGATCGAAGAGAATGACTCTAACCGCTTCTTCACCACCCTGTTGTTGTAGATTTGCAGATCCCTTCTTCGTTCAACCACACAGTTTGAGCAGTTTGACCTCCTTTTCTTGTTTCCCTATCTTCTCTCTATAGCTTACACAAGCACGCAGTTCTAAAATAACCAAAAAAACCATACTGTTACAGGAGAAATAGAAGAAATGAAGCCAAGAAGCGAATAAGAAGAAACGAAAAAGAAATAGAAGAAATGAAGTGAAGAAGAAACAGAAGAAGCGAAGAGCTTCTCTGGAAATCGAAGAATACCCCTGCAAATCTCTGGAAATCGAAGAAACGAAGAAGAACAGAGGAAGAAGCGAAGCAAAGAGATTTCTCTGAAAATCGAAGAACACCCCTGCAAATCTCTGGAAAGCGAAGAAACGAAGAAGAACAGAGGAAGAAGCGAAGCGAAGAACACCCTCTACAAATCTCTAGAAATCGAATCAGGCGAGGCGAGGACGAATTAGGGATTCGAATTAGGCTAGGCGAGGACAAATTAAGGATTCAAATGAGGGATTTGAATGAGGTATTCTATTTGGGGGAGAAGCTAGGTTGATAATGGCGTTCTGATCAATTGTTGGACAGCAGAATTCGAAATCGAATTAATGTCGGTTCGAAATCACCTCTTTGTTGGATGCCGAACATTCTGTTCTCATTGATGCAAATACCAAACTCGAAATCGCCTCTTTCTTTTCTGCACTAACCAATAGCCCGCTTTGATTTCGCCCAAGGGGTTATGCAGTATGTACAAGTTTTATACTGGAAGCTTCCATCCTTCATATTGGCGGTTCTCAACTTCTTGACAATGGCGGTTCTCTTACTCCTCAGAAGCTTGACAATGACGGTTCTCTTACTCCTCAGAAGCTTCAAACCTTCACTCTCAGTTTCAACCTGGAATCGAGCAATTGAAGAAGAAGGTCAATTGAAGAAGAAGGTAAATAAAAGGAGAGGGGTTATATGTAATTTTATAAAAAAAAATATCAAAGATATTTTAGACATTTACTCATTTTTAACAGGAAATTTAACGGAATCCGTCCAAGGGTGGCTCTTGGTAATAAAATATTGAAATCTAGGTGGTTCGGAATAATTATCGATATAGAGGGTGGTTCCTCGCAAATTCAGTCATATAAGGGGTGGTTCCGTGCAAAAACGCTCCATTGCTTAAGTCAACTTGAGTTAAACAAAGTTTATGTTTGGTGATCCTATCCTCCACCTAGTTGACTTTATGAAAGTCATGAATCTTAGTTGAAACCTTATAAAACAAGATCAAACTATATATCAGCTATACACATTTCAATCTTTTGAGACAAGACCACAAGTCTTTCGGAAATTAATTCTGCAACCATTGTTCCTTGTATCATCACGATGGATGAAAGACGAGAGAGAGAGATGATCAATTCCATTAACGAATGAGCATATCGAACTTCACTTTCTCAAGACAACTTATATAACACACATTAGGAGTTATTCGACTCTAATAACTCGATGACTTAGACTGACATCAGCATAACTTACTCTTAACAAACATAGATCTGAAATCTTGACACCAACTTACACTATTCTTGATCATAGTCATATCACTCCCCTCAAGCAATGAATGAGTGAATTGAATATCTTACAATTTTGATCATAGCTAAGGATTTTGGTAAATAAATAAGTTTTTTGCTTCTTGGAGCTCATATACTTGGCATGAAGTTCAATATTAGGAATTTTGTCACGCATCAATTGACAATTAACCTCGATATGCTTCATTCTCTCATGAAACACATGACTGAGAGAAATATAAAAGTCACCTCATTGTCACAAATCATGATATCAACATGAACCAAGTGATGAATGCTAAAGTCACTTAGCATGCAAACAACTACGTTGTAGAGGTCATAACCCTGTATTCATCCTTCAGAGTGGACATTGCAATTCAAGAGCCAAGATAAGAGCGAAGAACCAAGAAGAGTGCAAAATCTAATGGTACATTTGGGAGTGGTGGATCATGTCTAGTAATCAGCATTTAATAAAGCATGAAGATGCAAGTTAGAGGTACGAGATAAAAAATACCTTATTTAGGTGCATCTTTAATGTACCAAAAAAGGTGCTTAGTTGCACCCAATATGAGCACAAGGAGCATGCACAAATTGGCTAAGTATTTGAACAACAAAAGTAATATTTGGACTAGTGACAGTAAGGTAGATTACCATAATCTTCTGTATTGATGGGATTAGACATCAACTCCCCTTATTTAATGAGCTTCTCCTAACAATCCAGAGGAATAAGTAGAGGTTTTGAATGAGTCATGCATGTCTCTTCAAGAAGTTACATGATATACATGATAGGAGTCCAAACAATCAATTTCAATTCCAAGAAAATATCTCATTCCACCCCTTTGAATGAAAAGTGTCTTATTAGATGTGCCTTAAGGTTAGCAATTTTAGTTGGATCACTTGTTGGGTTATTGGAACTAGACAACTCAGTTCATATCCCTCATCTCCTTGGTTTTAATGATAACAAATAAATTATCATTTCTAATATCTACCTTAAGTAAATTATTACAGGATTATGATATAGCTTACATTAGAATAATGCTCAAGGAGAAGTAACTAGTTTATCAAGTGCAAATGCATAGGAAATAAAGAGTTTCAATAGCGCTAATAGCGCTTAAGGGAACTAAAGAGGATAATCAAGAGATATAACAACACACTGATATAGCTCAAGGGAACCGAAGTAGAGAAATAAAACAAGAAGAGCGATATCGCTTATATCGCTCAAAGGGGACCGACGGAGTATTACACACACATGAACACAAAGGGAACCGAAGGTCATAGCTGAAGGGGACTAAGCGTTTATTCTTGAAAAGAATCTTTTACAGTTCTTATTTATGGAAATCTACTTCATTTAAGGAAATGTTTTAGATTTTCTTGTTTTGATTGAACATATCTAGCTTGATTCGAATATTTTAGTTTAGGAAATAGATGTTATTTCTCACCTATATAAGTTGATGTTCTAGGGTTTTTACGAGGTTAGCTAGTCGATTGTTAATGTTTAGCGAGCTAATCTTTTAAGAGCTAGAGAGGTAAGTGTTAGAAGTAGTTTAGATATATTAAGAGAAGGGAGTCTGTACAAGCCTAATTAGAGAGTCGTGTGTCAAATCTAGGAACTGTGTTCGAATTAGGTTGTAACTCTTGTGATTTAATCAATAGATAAGAGTGCTTTGAGTTTTATATATTTTCTTCACGAGTTACTTAAACACATAAAGACTTGCTTGAACTCCTCTCTAAGGAACTCAAATCTCGGTTCCTAAGATCAAGCCCCTTTAATGATCCTACAATTGGTATCAGAGCAGGATCCAATTATGAGGCAATGACGACGAATTCACTCTCGGCGTCTCCCATCAACAAGCTACATCAACATCAAGAGGGAAAGCTCGATTGGTGACTGGGAGTTCACACGACCTACATTCAAACCCAATACTACCAGTGTTGAAAGATCATTGAACTGGGTGGTGAGGAAATCCCTGCAACCGTCAAGGATAGAAAGGACTGGACACCCGAGCACTACATCAAGATGGAGAAGAACGCCAAGGCTCGCCAGCTCATTCTCATTGGATTCACGCGGACCGACATAGACAAGGTGATTATCATAGATACTGTCAAGATGCGGGAGGCCATCATAGCCATCCACAAAGGGAGTGACGACATGAAAAACAACCACAAGTTCAATATTTAAAGAGATTTTTATCCCTTCAAGATGCTTCCTGGAGAAAACGTGTTTGCTTGCCAATCAGATTCACCATACTAGTGGATAAGCTAAGTGCCTCCGGAGTCAAAATCCTCAATAGGAACAATCTCTGGCGATCATCTACAGAATGAGGGACAAATATGAGCTGACTAGAATAATCGCCCTCATGTCCACCGAAAGCAAGTCCCTTCCGGTGATTGACATCTACGGGAAGTTCTTTGATCAAGAAACGGCTGACAACCAAAGAAGCAGTGCAAACAAGGAAACAAGAGGTAATGCCTTAAAACTCACGAGAGTCCTAGAGAAGATGGAAAATTAAGAGAAAGATGATGAGGATGAACATATGGAAATTGCCTTTATGAAAAAGATGGTCAAGAAGTTCTCCAAGAACAAAAATTACGAGCTGCTGGTTCAACCTCCAAAAGAGACCTCAAGGATTACACTTGCTACAACTGCCAACAGAAAGGTCATCTTGCTAAGACTTGCACTAAGGACAAAGTGGAACTAGCTGAACAAAAGGATCTTTTCTCTATATGGGGAGAAGATGATGATGAATTTGATCTTCATAAAGGCTTCCAAGGCATGTGTCTCATGACAAATTTGGATGAAGCGACTTCTGAGGTATATTTATCTCCTAAATTCGTTAATCGCCTCAACATATAAGTGAAGATGAACTAATTAAAGGCTTACTTGATGATAATTGAGACTCTTGAAAAACGAGATATTGAGTAAGAGGAAGAAGTTACAAAATTAAGAACTGAAAGCGTAGATCTGTCTAACAGGCTCGATGATAAGGAAAAGGCACTTAAGAAAGTTAAGGAAATGAGCTTAATAACTAAGTCGTGCGAGGGCTGCAAGGGAAAGCAACCTCAAGGGGGATCTCCTAAGGTCATAACTAGTAATATGGAAAGTGATATATAACTTATTTTGAATAAGCTTGAAACTTTTACTGATTCCATAAATGAAAAGACGGTTAACCAAACTGTGTTTGTTTGAGCTAGACCTGGACTAGGTTATGATTCTGAAAATGATTCATCTGCTCAACAAAAACTAACTAGGGAGTTAGCTGAAAAGGCTGAAACTTTAGATAAGGCCCTTCATGCTAGTAGGAGTATAAACGATCACTTAGATCAAAAGATTAAGGTCCTAGAACAATCCCCTTAAGGTGCTAAAACTTGGTTTTCTGGAGAAAAGGCTCACACTATGTATGTTAATCAAGCTAAAGGCAAATTTTTTAAGAACACCAATTCTAAGAATGAAAAATGAAGTCCCTTTCATCTTGGAAAGGGGAAATATGACTATGTTCAATATAAATCTTGGTGTAGATATTCGGAAACAATGGACATACTATTCATGACTATAGGAAGAAGAAGGCCCAAGATAGCAAGCTTTATAGATCCCCAAATAGCAAGAAAAGCGGTGTTAATGAGATAAAGCATGCATCTAATAACAAGTTTAATCCTTCTGGAAGTGCCTTTACATGTGCTTCTCATTCTCAAAATCAAGAAAGCCCAAAATCTAACAAACCCAGAAAAGCTGAGTTTTGATGGGTTCCAAAAGTTTAAGTCTTATCTTTGCAAGGTCAAGCAACTAGCAAGAACAGATGGTACATTGATAGCAACTTCTCCTGCCATATGAATGTACACAAAGACAATCTCCGCTCGTTTCAATCTACTAAAGGTGGTAACATCTTATTTGGCAACAAAAGACTGGTGGAATCAAGGGATATGGAAAGGTCCAACTGAATGAAGGAATTGAAATTCAAATCGCATATCTGGTTGATAGCCTGCACTTCAAGTTGTTGAGTGTTGCTCAGCTATGTGATGAAGGCTCCAATGAATTCATCTTCACTACTACTACATGTTTTGTTAGGAACTCAACCAATGAGATCATTCTGAAAGGGAAGTGAATCGACCACATCTATCGTTTTGACTCTAGCTACATCCCAAATAGTCATAAATGCCTTGCTTATTGAAGATCATTCATCTATGTGGCATCAGTGATTCGGCCATGCTAGTCTTCATTTGCTTCACAAGCTACGCTCAAAGGAGCTGGTCCATAGTCTTCCTCCCATCATATCTGAAAATATGTCTCAATGTGCTAATTGTGTGCAAGAAAAATAGGTTAGAAGCTCCTTCAAGGCCACGAACGATATTACTTCTAAGAAGCCCCTAGAGCTACTTCACATGGATCTATTTCTGCCAATGCGAGTTCAAAGCCCTGGTGGATCTTGCTACATGTTTGTGATTATGGAGGACTTCTCACACTTCACTTGGACCTTGTTCCTTCGTTCAAAAAATCAGGTCTTTTCACGCTTCTCTAAGCTAGTTCCCTTGCTTGAGACTTCTCTTTCTCTATTTTGTTCGAGTTAAAAGATCTGACCATGGTACGAAGTTTGAGAATGGGGACATGCTTAGTTTCTTAAAGAAAGGGGTATTAACTTCTCATCCCCTAGAACTCCTCAGCAGAATGGTGTTGTAAAAAGGAAGTGTCGCACTTTGGTGGAAATGGCCCAAACTATGCTTATCTCAAGTGGCTTATCTTCATCTTTTTGGGTTGAAGCTGTTAACATAGCGTGCTATATCATCAACAGGTCTATGCTTACACCCATCCTAGAAAAGACGTCATATGAGCTTATTAGAGGCCATCTCCCAAGCATCTCCCATCTACGTATTTTTGGTTGCAATTGCTTCATTCACAACAATGGGAAGGATAACCTTGGAAAGTTTGATACTAGAAGTGATGAAGCTATCTTCCTTGGCTATGTGCCTGCAAGTAAGACATATGAGGTATTCAATCAGAGAACCAGAACCTTTGAGGAAAGCATCCATGTTGTCTTTGATGACTTGATCTTTCCCCAAGCCCTCTTCCTCAGGATCCCTTTTCTGATACAGCTTCTCAAGTATCTCCAAAGCTAGTAAGCCTCAAATCTCAATCCTCTCGCTCCAGCCTTTACCCCCTCAGTTTCCTTGACCACAGAGACTGAGAGAGACAATGAGGAACCAGAAGACACTACCATCTCTCTCTCAGAAATACCTCCACATACTTAGAACCTCAAGCTTGTCCATTTCAACAAAGCAAATATCACCCTCCATCCAATATCTTAACCCTTTAGATTTTGGAATTCGCACTCATTCTTCAACAACTAACATTTGTGCTTTCAATGCCTTTGTTTCTCTTCTTGAACCCTAGAACATCAAAGCGGTATTATTGATCCAGATTGAGTTATTTCTGGTGCAAGAAGAGGAGGTTCATGAATTTGAAAGAAAAAAGGTTTGGTGGCTTATTCCTAAGCCCGTTGATCAAACCATTATATGAACTCGCTGGGTTTTTAGAAACAAGCTAGATGATTCAGGTATTGTGATAAGGAATAAATTAGACTAGTTATTCATGGGTATAATCAGCAAGAAGGGATTGATTATGATGAAACCTATGCACCATTGTCCAAACTTGAAGCTATTCACCTTTTGATTGTCTTCGCTTCTCACCAGGGTTTCAAGCTATGTTAGATGGACGTCAAGTCTGCCTTTCTCAATGGCCATCTTAATGAGGAAGCGTACGTTAAGCAACCTCCTGGTTTTGAAAACACTCAACATCCCGATCATGTGTTCTTCCTGGACAAAGTGTTGTATGGCCTGAAGCAAGCTCCAAGGGACTGGTATGATTGCCTCTCGGAGTAACTTCTAGCCAATAACTATCAAGGGGGAAGATAGACAAGACACTCTTCATTCAAGAACTCAGAAGCGAGATTCTTGTGGTTCAGGTATATGTAGATGATATCATTTTTGGTGCAACCAACATGTCGTTGGTCAAGAAATTCAAAGATGTGATGAGTAGCAAGTTCAGCATCAGCATGATAGGGGAACTGAACTTCTTTTTAGGTTTGCAAGTTGTGGAAAAGGATGAAGGCATACAGATTCATCAACAAAAATACTTAAGGGAGATCTTGAAAAAGTATGATATGGTTTCTTGCAAGTCAGTGCACACTCCAGTATCCACAACGACTAAGTTAGATGCTGATCTGAATGGCCCTTCGACCAATGAGACTACTTACTGGGAAATGGTGTGTTCCCTTATGTACTTGACTGCTTCCAGACCCGATATTGTATTTGTTGCTAGTCTTTGTGCCCGCTTTCATTTCAATCCAAGAGAATCAAATGTCACCAACATCAAGCAAGTCTTTCGCTACCTCAAAGGGACTGACAATCTTTGTCTATGATATCCAAAACATCGTGATTTTACTCTTGTTAGATATATCGATGTTGATTATGCAGGTTTCCTGGATAATCGCAAGAGCACTTCTGGAATGACTCAATTTCTAGGCCCATGCTTTGTCTCGTGGGGATCCAAAAACCAAAACTCCATTGCCCTCTCAACTATTAAAGCCAAATATATAGATGTTGCATCGTGTTGCACTCAACTTATATGGCTTAAGCCACGACTCTCCAACCTTGACATTTCTATTGGCGTGCTTGAAATAAGGTGTGATAATACTAGCGCCATCAATATTTTCAAGAACCTTGTGCATCACCCACGGACAAAGCACATTGACATTTGTCATCACTTTCTCCATGATCATCTGGAGAAGAAGAACATTGAGCTCACTCACTGCATGACTGATGATCAAATAGCTGATATTTTCACCAAGGCCTTGAACAAGGACATATTTATTAACCTAAGACTTATCTTGGAAATGATTCCCTTCAATTGATCAACCCCCTCCTTTTAAGTTCCCTCTCCATTAACTATGAATTATCTGCTATCTTTAAGTTCCCTCTCCTGTGTGATGCAATTAGAAAGACCTTGTTAATTACTATCTTGTTTTGCCCTATTGCTTGATAATTTGTGTACCTTTGTATGCTCTCTCTTTCAAGCCATGAAACATAAGAACAATGATCTCTTCTAAACCATATTAAACAGCCCCCAGACATGATTCGTGCTTATAAGTTAGTCCCTTGGTTGATCTTTGTGTTCCGTTCCCTATGACCAATAGTCCACGCATGGGAATATTCACTTAGATGACAAATAGCCTACCCTGATTTGAATTGCATGTGCATATCTATTGATTGCTTGAGTGTCATTGTCCATTCACTATATAAATGTATGCATATGTCTCCCTAGTACTATTGTTGGGATTGAGAATCAAGTTAAAGCGCTATTCCAGTATCGCTTCTTGATGGCCTGCTCAGTAAGCAAGGGGACCGAGTATTTGTTTAACAGTGTATTTTTTAGGGACCGATAGAATTCATGGGGACCGACCGATATTAACAACTAGTTGAAAAAGGTAATCATTATGAAGCCATAGATCCCAATTCCCATGAAAGAGCCATTGTAAGTGACCGCGTTCCCAACAAGCTGCATCCTTCTGTTACAGTTGTGACCGTCAAAACTCGTGACCGTTTAAACCCTTCTATAAAAGGCCTTTCCTTCATCATCCCTGTTCACCGCCCTCATTAAGCTCTATCATTCTCTCTCTTACATCTTCTCTGCTCCCAAGCTCTCATAATTATCAACCATCTTACTCTCTCTCAATCACTTCTCAAGCCAACACACTGAAAAATTCAATCACAAACAATGGCTAGCTCTTGAAACACAAACTTGTCTTCCTAATCCCTCGAAACCACTGAATACACGAATTTTTGTTGCCTTTAAGAAACTCAGGCAAGAGGAGCTCGCGGCGGCTGAAGCTCAAACCAAATCACATACACCACCTCCAACCACCACTACAACTACACCTCACGCCACTCCCGTTGTCATGCCACCAACTCCTCCTCCATCCAAAGAAGCCATACCACCTCCTCCAGCCAAAGTCTCTTTGCCTCCTCCTACACCTAAAATCACCACATCTCAAGAAAGCTCAGACAAAATCCAAACCTTGTCCCTTAGCAAGTCAAAGACTGCCTCCAGCGACTCCAAGACTAGAGAACTGATCGACCTCACTAAAGCGACCATCCAAGAAACGGCCTCCAACACCGATCTGGCCCTTATTGAAGGTCTTAAGTTGCCAAGGACAACCCTACCCCTCCGTGATAGAGTAAGCGCATCCGGGCAATCGTGCAAACACCCTCTCCTCGCTGGCTCATCATCCATAGCCAAGAAAGCCAAGGCCCCTTCTCTTCCTACTTCAGCTCCTCAATAAGGCCTTATCCCTACACCCCCTTCAACTGCATCCAAAGCCTCTCAACAACTTGACATATCACTGTTGCCTGCCACAGGCAACTTCCAAACCTGTTCCCTCATCGAATCAATAATTATAGGCATCGGGTTCTGGGAAATGATCGACTCAAAGGAGTTTGATCTCGCTTCAACGGTAGTGACTTTGGAGAGAAATTGTTGACAGGAGTTAGAGCAAGAACCATTCGTTGTCGACCATAATAAAATCCGTAAGTTCTACTCCAACCTTAACCCAATGACCCTAGGCCTTGGTCAGTCATACGCGGTCGCTTTCATTCCCTGGGGAGAGGACCCCATTACCATCAATGCAAAGCTGATTGCGAAGGTCCTTGGCTTCTCCACTGGTCAAGGGTATGCAACACTACCTAAGAAAAATTTGTCTTCGGGAAAGGCCAATACATTCCAGCTCCTCTTTGGTCGCCGCAACATCTCATACCTAAAGACTAATCAGATGTTCTTTCAGGATAAGCTTCTTCACCATATCATGATTCACAACATCATCCCTTGCCAGGAAAGAGGGATACAGTCAACATAGCAGATGGTTTCTTAACGCGCCAGGCCATGGAAGGCGAGTTCATAGACACTCCCAAAATCATACTCCTTCACATGCTCACAACCCTCCAACACAAAACACACTACTTACCCCACCCCCACCTTGTAAAGATAATTATGGTTGATTTGGGAATCTAATGCCCAGTCTCTGAAACACCCTGCGAGAACATAATATATGTTCCTACTCTACGTTGTCTACAAAAATACTCTAGCATGGATCCCCCTCCAATAACTACTAAGGTCAAGGAAAAGAAAGAAGTCTTCAAAGCGCTACCCAAGGCAAGCGACTTAGAGCAAGCACTTATTCATCAAACAACTGTGAATGTCAAGGTGCTCGAAATGTTTCAACGCCTATCAGCACAACTCTAGAACTTTCATGACATGGTTCAAGCTCATTTGACTGATCTTCATATTTAGTAGCATGTCCTCCTTTGAAGATTTTGAACTGCTTGCTGAGCATGGAACAGTCGATGATGATCCAACCACTTAAACTTTGTGCAGTTTTAACAAAACTCGTGCACTTCACATTAAAATTCATGCACTTTACACTAAAACTCCTGCACTTTTTACAAAAAAAAACTCATGCACTTTACTGTAAAATATGTGAATTTTTTAGCAAAATCATGCACTTCATATTAAATTCTTGTACTTTTAACCAAAATGCACTTTTTACACTAAAATTCCTGCATTAATGCTAACACATCAACCATGTACTCAAAGAAACCATGCACTAATGCTAAGACACCAACTATTTATTGGCAGTGACTGATGTTGACAGTTGACCAGTAGTGATAACGGTTAACCACATGCTCAATCTCATACGTTGAATTTTCTAAATCCAATAGCTGAAATGTGTTTTTATTCTCATTTAACCGAACTCTTATTATTTAATATTATGAGGTGGGTTCCGGTGTGAAGTGCCCTTATGGTGTGAAGTGCCCTTATGGTGTGAAATGTGAAAAATGTTGAGCCATTAGATTAGAAAATGGGCTGAGAGTAAAAGATGGTTTTTTTTAATGAATCCACGCAGTGACATTTTTGTAATTAATGGTGAATTTTTTTATTTTTTTTTACGTTTTCTGGGTGATTTTTTGTATCTTCTTAGTCTGAACGCTTGCGTGTTATATGTTAACATTAGTGTGTTATATATATATCCGAGAAACTTCGCACTTCACACCATAAGGACACTTCACACCGAATCCTTATTCTTAATATTATTACAAATTGTCCTAAGTTCACCCGCTCCTAGTTCTGGGCCATTTTGTGGGAACAATATCATTGAATGGGCTGAGCCCAAATAGGTCCACATTCTGATGCGTGTTTCTGTTAGGCCGTTCGAACCTCAGGCCGAGTTTACTCTCTCTATTTAGATTTGAAATAAAAATTAAAAAGTGGGAAATTGGACCTTATCAGAATTCTGAAGCGTCAGCCATTTCAAACCAGGAGGTTTATCTCTTGCTGGAACTGAACAGAGCAGCCAAAATTGGTGTACATTTGAAGTGATGGCAACGACATCGTTTAGGTGCGGCTTCGCGTCGAGCTTTCTGGGGGCAGAGAAACCGGCGCCGTTGAAGACGACGCTCTCTTCGTCTTTGTCTTTCCACCGGCTTTCTAGTGCTCCGGCGAGCAGACGGGGTTGAAAGTGTCGGCTTGTGCGGTGTCGAACAAGCCGACAGGGAAACCGAGAGGAATAATGAGGCCGAGAAAGGTGTCGCCGGCAATGCAAGAGGTGGTCGGTATGCCGGAAGTTTCTCGCACCGAAGCCCTCAAAACTCATCTGGGCTCACATCAAGCAGAATAATCTTCAGGTCTCTCTTGCTTTCTTCTTGTTTCAACTCCCAAATTATGAAATTAGGGTTGCTTAAATTCCTTCTGATAGTGATTAAGGGACACATATTTCTGAAATTGAGTATATGCTCGTGATTTTGTTGTTCAATGGGGATTTGCTGCTACTTTATATGGGCCATTGTTGTGTAGAAAGCAGAATGTATATGGTGAGAATCAGAAGATTGCTCATCCATCTAGTTGTTTGCTGAGCCTGAGTTGGTTGTTGCATCTGTACTATGTTGCAGGATCCAGATGACAAGAGAATCATAATCTGTGATGAGAAGCTGAAGAACATATTTGCAGGAAAAGAGCGCATCAAGTTTCTTGAAGTTGCAGGCTCATCACCCACATTTTCTCTAGTTGGGGTTCAAGCTCAGGCGTTTAGCATTGAACGGTGAATATAAACGCGTCATGGTTAAGTCTAAGCATATTGCTTCTGTTTAATGTTACACACTCTCTAGCTATGGTTTTGATTCCTCGAGTAAAAGCTACTCAACATTATAAGACCCATCTCTTTATCTTTTAATGTAGGGAATAAGTGAACTAATGTTAATGTCTATCTTATGAATGGTTACAAAATAAATGAAGTAATATTGATGTCTCTGTTTAGTAATGTGCAACAATATAGTTGGCACAGTTGATTTCTTCATGGATGAAAGAATTATACATGGTTCAGATGGACAACAACCATCATATATAACGCAATTCACCTGAAGCAAAGCTTCTTTGACCAACAATTTCGTTATACCAGGATGATACATGATTTGTTGGAATTAGTATTTATAAAGACTTTTATTTATGAAGAGGTTTTTTCTAGAAGAATTTGAGCCCATTGCCACTTTATAATTTTATTCTTATTAGTTGTCTCCCTTATTGGAATTTTATGTTTTTGTATCACCTTTATATATACCATCTCTCTCTCTCTCTCTTTGTGTTGCGTGTCTCTCTCCGTTTCTCCCATTCTCACGACTATGTCTCTCATTTTTACTCACAATTTCTCCCACTCTCTACTACACTCGATTGTACTCGGATTTCATTTCCTGCTTCGGTTCCTTGCTCGATTGAAGTGAGGATTTCGTACTCCATTGAAGTGACGTTTCTTTCCATTGAAGTGACAGTTTTCATATTTTCTTCTTTCTTCGTATCACTGGATTTCGATTTTGATTTCGCTTGATTTATCTACCCGTTTCTTATCGATTCTTCAAGGTGTTTTGTCCACTTCAATCCCCGACCAGAACATTCAAGTATGTTGCTCAATTTTAGGTTTTGACAACATTATCATATGTTTTTGCTTACTTTTTATGTTTTAGGTTGTGTTGATGACAATGTTCAATGCGAAAGACGGCATTACAGTCTTATAGGTTGCACGTGGGTTATTGATGGCATCATTATTAGGATTTGTCCGAAAATCTATTTGGTTTTAATGCTGATGACAATATACTCTATTTTAGATTGTTCTTGATGACAATGTTTTGTGTGAATGATGACATTATACCATGTTAGATTGCATGTCAGTGATTGATATTGCTATTTTCTATAATATCACAAGATCTACTATTTGTTGACCGATGACAATATACTATGTTTGATGATAATATTGTGTGTGACATTGTTTGTTTGATGTCAATAGTAATTGGTTGATGACTATATGTGTTTGATGACAATATCGTTGGTGACATTATTTGGTTGCTTTGATGACATTAATTGGTTTTTTATGACAACATATTTGGTTGATGATAATAGTTTGTGGGTTGGCTATTGTTGACAATATTGCCAGCATTGAGTAATATTATCATCACTTTTTGTCATCACTTAGGAATATTGTCACCAATGAGTATTTTGTGGTTGACTATTATTGACAATATTGTCATCATTGAGCAACATATTATCACTGATGACATTGAATTGTATTGTATCAATTAGTAGCTGACATTTGTTTCTGCGTTGTAACATGTTCGGATGTCTCGAATACAAACAAAATACTTTGTTCCTGAAGAGAAGAGGTTACACTAAGATCAATAATTTTGGCAGATTCGACCTCTTTCATGGTCTTGAGGACATATTCCCTCTAACTAATTTTCGAGAACTTTACTCTGGTTGTCTGGGTCCCATCTTCAAATTGGGGACTCGGTGAAATTCTGTGCGCAGTTGGTTCACTTCATTCTCATGCAAATAGAGATGGAGAAAGTACATAAAATGTGGTTCAACGTAAATGGCAAGATTGCCCGTTCCTCCCCTCTTGAGTTCACTGCGATAACTAGTTTAAATTGTGAACAGATTCCGGATGATGACATCCTATAGGTTGATTCCAGATCTGACATAGGAATCACAACGTTGGCATTCGATCTTTTGGTTGATTTACTGAAAAAAGAGACAGATGTTCAAGTGAAGCTTAGGTGGGTGCAAATATTGGTTATTGACGGGTTGTTGTTATCGAGGGGGAATCCAAATGAGATCAATCATGTTGTTTATGCATTTCGTCTAACATGGAATTGTTTAAAAATATCCCTGGGGCCGGATATGCTACGAAGAAATGCTTTTGCATCTTATGCAACTCAATAGGTCCTCCCATAGTTGTACGAGTGAGAGGTTTGGATACAGTTTTGTTAACAGAGATACACTTTTGAATGGTTAAAAATAAATAGCTAAACAACGTGTGTTTTAAGTGCAAATTGAGCTATTTATTGGGTGGTTAAAAGCAAAAACATTATTCTTTTATATTAATCTTAATAAATGTTTAACGCTGAAGGTATTTTCTTCAGGAAAATGAAGGCAATTGTACGTATTACTGAAAAATATTTCAGCTCTAGTCTCGAACTGTATAGTCTCCATCGGAGCATCATCCGTTGGATATTATCTCCTCTGTGAAGTTGTACATAATCTTCCTTTTCCAATTTCAACCAAAACGTTACAGTTGAGCGTACCTACCCGTATAGATTCATTGTTCATAGAGTTTTGCACTGTGTTGAATTAGGGTTTTTGTCTAGTTATAATTATCTAATTTCAGGAGACGGAGACTACTGCTTTCAGCGGAATCTACTTGATTTGTTCTCCAATTGTTTTATATGAAGATGTACAATGGTTGGCACATCGAACATCAAATGAGCATGTATGGATTTTGTTAAATTTCCTAATCTCAAAGTTTACGCTGCCCTCTAACATAGCAACCCGTAACCTCCATTTGCAGTCCTTATCAACACATCTAAGCTTGATTAGGTCAGGCGCTGATTTATAAACCTTGTGTCCAAAGTTCTCTCGAATGCCTAGATTATGAATAGCATCCTGCAACTCTTCTTTACTGTCAAAACACTTACCAACATTGTAATAACCCTCTCTTTTATACCGTAATAATTAAGTTGATACTTAATTCGGTATATTTAAACTTTGATTATATTTTTCAACGGTATTTTTCTTGATTTTAAAAACACTTTGAAAAGACTTAAAATTAAATTGAAGGTTGGAATTATCCTAGAAGGATAATTTTTACAACTTTCAAGAACTTTGGTAAATTCTATAATTGACTACAAAATTTAATTGCAACAATGTGGAATGAACCTTCTTCAATGTCACATAGCGCTTAATACGGAGTGAGCCTTCAAAATGTCACATAGTGCTTTAAGTTTTGCATTTACATTGTCTATCCATACCATATGAGCATTAGGATCTACAGAATTGGTCAAATAGTACATACACCAATCAGCTCATCAATTGTGATAGGAAGACAAATTCATAGGTGACATTATTAACCATCTCCATCATTCTTCTTCACTATTTTGAGGTCTCCTCCTATCCATAGCTCTTCTATTTCAACTCTTTTTTCCATGTGAGAGTTAAATCCATCCATCATTCAGATTCAATCATCCATCTTCATCATTCTTCTATAAATGAAGAGCTTGCTCTTCATTTTACTCATAAAACCCGAATCTGAAATCCTTCCAGTTACTTTAGTTCGATCCTTTATTTCCTTATTTTGACCAAAAAATTGAATTCCTCATACTCAAATTAGTGGACTTAGACTCTTGAATCATCAAATTCCGCTTCCGAATGACATAGATTCGACTTCAAACATTGTAAGTTGTTCTTACACTCTGTTTTTATGTTGCTTCTATGTTTCGGTATTTCTGAAACTCTAGTCAAACGTTTTCAAAGATTCTTGATTCTAAATTGTAGTTCGACTTGATATGAATCCAACACCATCAGTCTTGTCCAGTTTCGTCGTCATTTGACCCCTAAACGAGATATTCGAAATTCATTGCGCAGCCCAGCCTCTGATTTCTGGCGTGAACAGTGAGTGTTCACGGTTTTTCCTTTTCTCGAGTCTATAGTTCATCTTTTATGAATTTTATTGATTCTAAATTTTATTTCGTTTCGATACGAAGCTAAAGGTACCAATCACGTCCGTTTTCGCTGTCATTTGATCCCTGAACAAGCTCTTTGAAGTTCATCACGCAGTTCAGCAACTGTCTCCGACGAGATCTGTAAGTGTTCACGGTTTCGCATTTTCCAGACAAAATAATCCATCTTTTCTGGATTTTCTTGATTCTAAATTATAGTTCGTTTCGATACGAAGCCAACGGTACCAATCATGTCTGATTTTGTCTCCGTTTGATCCTTGAACGAGCAATTCGAACCCAACTGTGCAGCAACATTCGTTCTGCCGAATTACATTCGGGTTTTTGGTAATAATCTATGTATTATGCCATTAATTGTTTGTTTGAATCTACAAACAAATATTCCAATTTAACATAATTTATATACATATGCTTATAAGTCCCATCAATCAACTCGTTCAGGAATCGATCCTGTCAACTAGGAACTTTATCTCCGTTGGATACGTGTCAAAATCTTCGGATTTAAGGCAAGTGCGGTTCGCTCTTGCTTATATATTGTTTGATTATTCCATATTTGTCTTAAATAACAATGAATCGGTTGCTATATTAAGTTGGGATAAAATATTATTCTCTTGTGTGTTGGGAACTTTAATAACCTAAAATAAATATTATTTAGGTTGTATGCATATAGTGGAGATGCTATATATATATGAATATACTATTACCTTAGGGTGATAGATGGACTTGTTGTAGATTGTTGTGGATATATTATATAGTTAGAACGAGTATTCGTAGGAACACTATGTACCTCGCGAGGTCTAGTGGTTTCTTTATAACTGGTATTAGGAGGATTTTGCCCTAATAGCCATTTTGGTCATGACTATATCCTTATCCTTATATAAGGGTGGTGCACACAACTGGTGCTGATTATCGGGATTGTTCCCATGTTCTCATTGCGAGACGTTATTAAAAGCTTCAACATAAATTATTTTGAAAGTATGAAAGATAAGCACTCATGTGCATAATTAATGTGTTCCGGACAATTAGTACAACTTGGAAAATTGTTTGCCCCCTAGTTAAGTAAGTCATCTTTTCAATCTGAAGTCGCACAACACGTATGCGGTGAGGTTGGTCGTTGGCCCCATTATTCATGGGGGGTGATTTCGAAAACTATTGTCGTGAATTATATAAAATGTTCCACACAGTTATAATATAATATTATATTAATATCTTCCCATAAGACTCAACTTTTGGAGTATTCTCTTGGTATATATAGATATTATTATATCTCTCCCTTATTCCGTGGAAGTGTCGGAGTCTTCTCTTGTATAAATGTTCCGCATAAGACTCAATTTCTTTGGAGTCTTCTCTTGCCATATATATACATATCTTTTCCGGTGGAAGTATCGGAGTTTCCCTCGGCTATCGGCTTTCATTCGAGAACTGATGGGTTTAACTAGATACGACTACAAAGAGCATCATATAAATCCCATTTGCATAGTCTTTCATTAGACTAACCGACCGCTATTTTCCTTGCATGGTTGGCTGGTGTGATATGGCACATCAGGTGGTATCTTCAAGGATTGAAGACTTTGGGGCGCAGGGCAGTCAAAGATTATTTCTTTTGCTTTTCAGTTTCAACAAGGTTACGATCTTCTTGTGTTTAAGTCTTCCGCTGAATGTATTATCTTTGGGATTTGGTTTGCATTGTAAGACAATATTTATTAGTAATGTATTGTGTATTTGTTTTTACATTAAATGTAGTAAGCCTTAGTAACTTTGGGTCGACGATTCGGAGTTACTGGCGGTAATATTCCCAAGGTAATTTGGGGATGTTACAAACATACATAAAATCCTTCCTAATCTGAGCATATTGATTAAAATTGTTGTCCATATCATTGTAATCAATAGAAGATCTTCATCAATAGCTTCTAAATCTTTTTTTTATCAAATTTAATCATGCCACGTTGGTTGCATATCATTCTATCATGCAATGAAACGTATAATAGTAAACTCCACGACACGTTGGGTAATTCATTGATAGCCTTAAATGAACCAAAACCGTCCTCTCCATCTACAACATATGGGCTTCTCAACTTTTGAAAAGGATGTAAATGACTTATAGAAGCTCACTAGCTTCAATATTAAGTTAGAATTTATCAATTATCTTCAATTTAATAGCATCTAGTTGCACTCTGTTATCAATGACAAATGCTTTTGAGGTGACATCTATATCATAATAGACAAATTCGCCTTTCACCTTCCACACACCTCCGTACAAAACTGTTAATACCTTCATCTTCCACACCGGATCTAAAAGGAAAAAACACCCACAATTAATGTCATCAAGTAAATAATATATTGTTATCAATATACAATATTGCAAGTTTCATTGTCATTAGCACAATTATTATCATCAAACTTTACTACTACTAATATCATCAACAAATTATCAATCATTGACAAACTTCATAAACATGTATTTTCATAAAGCACTTCAAATTGTATATTATTAACATAGTGATGACAATAATGTGAGGGATACTTCCAAAAATATGCAATATTGTCATCGGCTGATTAACACGTAATGTCATCAACAAATCATAATATATGTCAAAAAATATTGTCATCAACAGATTATCAATCCACCCGTGTTGTCATCAACACTTCAAATTATATGTCAAAAATATTGTCATAAAAAATTAATAATATATGTTACTAATATTTTCAGTAACATATTATTGATCAATAATTATTGTCATCAACACATGTTCTACATGCCATCGATATTTTCATCAATACGTATTGTCACCAACATATTATTACCATATTTTTAACACATATTGTCATCAAGACATATTATCACCAACACGTATTGACACCAACATATTATCGATCAACACATATTGTCATCAACACAACATCGATATTGTCAAAATACGTATTCTCAGAAGAACTGTCATCAACCTTTGAAGGTTTGTATTATGTTGAAGATCTGGAGCGGAGTGTAGCGGGCAAGTGGATTGGTGTTGCTGATTTCGGAGATCCCAAGCGAGCGTAGCGTAGCGAGCGAGTCGATTCAGCAGAGTGATCGAGCGTGAGAGAGAAGGTGAAGGAGTGAGCGATCGAGCCTGAGAGGGTGTTGAAGGAGGGAAGCGAGCGAGAGAATGGCAGATAGGAAGAGCGAGCGAGAGATCGTAAAAAAGGAGTAAGAGGGAGATAGTTTTAGGGTTTTAGTAGAAAGGAGGTTAAACAATTAGCTGATGAAATTAGGAGATTAGTTACTTGATGGAAGAGGGTTAAAAGAGTCAATAGAAATATTTGGTTAATAAAAGTTATATATAAGTAATAATGATGGGATCTATATATAGAGTTGTGAGGAGATGCACACACTAAATAAGTCATTATAACAGTGAACAGCTATACAAACATACTACTTAAGATCACATAAATCCACCACAGAAGAGCCTTAATGAGTATAGACACCAACCATCAAAGTGATGATGATGCCCTTCTATTAACAGCTTAGTCTGTAGCAAGTTTATGTGACCAACATCTCATCATACATAAACAAACACAAAGACAAGCAGAGCTATCACACGGCAATGTCATGACGAATGTGGCGAAGAAGCACGGGGATGACAGTATCAGGGGAGCTGAGTTGAGGAAGATGACCCTCTGACGACATCACCTCAACAATGGAGTCTCCGCCAAGATGCTGGTGGAGGAACTCAGCCACGACAACTGGCACAGCCAGGTCCTTGACACTCTGGATGATGTGGCAGGGGACGGTGATGTGGCAGAGGATCTGGCGGAGGTCTGACTGGAAGATGGTCTGACCTACGCTGAGGGCGATGTCTGGACGCATGTTGAAGAGTGTTCGACTGAACTCTTGGACGGCCACAGACTCCATGTCACCACCCACCGCCAGCGGGGCGAACCCTGAGCACCATGCCTTGTAGTTCGACTGCATCGCTTCGAATAGTTGGTCCAGGTCGTCTTGCTCAAACCCTCCGTAGTAATTCACATCGTTCAAGTACCTGAGACAGTTAAAAACAAACAGTTGAAAGCTGTTCAATTTGCTATCCTGATGGATCTTTCAAGAAGCTGTTAGATTCACGATCCAGCCGAATTTAGAAACAGTTAATTTTCCAGAACAATTCAATGATTAGCAGCAAGCTGAAGACTGATAAAATCATGAATTTGGGAGCGTTTAATTGATGAATCAGAAAGCAAAACATCAAGTAAATCAGAGCGAGCATGATAGAGAACGCAGAAGAGAAGTGACCTAGGAGAAGCGGAGATCATGACGATTTTGGAGAAGAGATCAGGACGAGTGATGGAAGCGATAGCGCCGACAACGGCGGAAACGGAATGGCCGACGAAAATGCAGGAAGAAACGCGAAGCTCCTCAAGAATGGCGAGAAGATCGTAGGAGAAGCCTTCGAGTGTGGAGTAGCGGTCGAAATCGAAGTAGTCAGGGTTTGTAGTGCCGGCGCCCATGTTATCGTAGAGAACAACGCGGTAATCATCAACGAGGTGGGGGACGAGATGCTTCCATACGGATTGGTCGGTGCCGAAGCCATGGCCGAGCACGATCACCTGCTCGCCTCCACCTACAACCTTGACGTTGTGCGCATCTTCCACAACCCCCATTGATTTCTTCTTCTTCTTCTTCTTCCTGTAGTTACTAGCTAGAGCAGTCGAGCATGTGAAGTGGAGCACAGGGAAATGGAAGTTTAGAATTAAAAATTAGTATAAGAGATTTGGTGCTGGGAGAGGAGCTTACGCGTGAGAGTTCTAGCCACAAAATACTGTTTATTTGCTTGGGTTTCTGATACTATAGGTGGGATATAATTGGGTGCTGCTAGAGTACAGGGATGATTTGGTGGGGCGAGCTGTCCACATTTGACATTTCTCATTAAACATCGCCACTCGCCAGTTCTTAAACTTCTTTTTCTCCCAGCTGTAGAATCGTGCAATCAGTAGAGCTGTCACATTTCTCATTTATATCTCTTGTTCTTATTCTACCAGTAGAAAATTATGCAGTCACTTAAAACGGAAAGTAAAGAAACCAAGTACTCTAATTTACAGCCTTTCTGTTTAGGGACGCAACGGGGCGGGGATTTACCGATTTTCGTGAAAAATACATGCTACGGGGTGGAAATGGGGCTTTTTTTGGAATTTAACTTGGAGGGGGTGTTATTTGAAAATTAACGGGGATGGATCAACGTCTCCGTCCCGTTTCATATCCTGTCTCTACATCTGATGGGGATATCCGTGAGGATCTCCAAAAAATAACACTTTTTTAAAATTTATATAAGTATATATTTGATTTTGTGGGTTTTGACGAGTTAAGAATCGAGGTAAAAGCGAGTGTAATAAGATATATTCGTGAATGTTACACTCTCTATATTCAATGATCAAAAGCTATTAAGCTAGTATCCAAAGAATAACTCTCAACAAAGCGAGTAAATATAGAAGTGATTCGCTTGTTGAAAACTTTTATAGAGTAGCTTAAATCGACTAGCTCTTATGAAAGAGTAACTCGATTGACTAGCTTTAGTGTTTAAGATATGCGGAAGTTAAAAACACTTAAAAGCGAGTCTGATTCCCTCAAGTAAGCACAACGCGCTACAAAGTGAGTGTGCTACAAATGCGGAATAAAGAGGAAATCCACAATATGAACTTTAGATGATTAAATGAAAAGTTAAGCTCAATATGCACAGAGAGAATTGGTAAGGTGAGAACCCTTGATAATAATACATGTCTGGGATGAAACTCACCAATATATTGATTATAATGAACAGAGGATTACAAGGCCTTATAACACTCCACTCTCTACAATCGCGTTCAACTCGCGTTCAACTCACTACAAGGATTATTGCTCTCAAGTTGTACAGACGACACTCGCTCCCTCAGAGATCAACAACTTGCCCAAACACTCAACCTTACTAACTTCCAAGCTTTCAGTCCTGTTGCATTCCTCCAAGACACTCAACGTACTAACTCCCAAGCTTTCCTGATCCTGTTGTGTTTGCGCTAGCTAGACTCTTTGTCCCTCTTGAGGTTTCCCAAGCTCGTGTAAATACAAACAACTATTACAACTATTTATAGAAATCCTAAACTTATTCCCCAAGTTAGAAAACTCTATAAAATATAGTAATAAACGAGATTGCCACCTTGTCAATCCGTGTGACTACTCTACCAGGCAACCCCTCCACATATTCTCCTTTTTTCTTGAGTAACAATCTTGTAACTACTCTGCCACGCTAGCAATCTTTCCGCACCACTCCTTGCGCTTCAATTCGTCCATGCTAGCGATCCACACTCCTCACTCTCCATAGGTAGAAACACATCCGCCTATCTTGAGCTTTACGTCTTTCCCATTGCTAGCATGAATCTTCTACACGTTGGTGTAGCATAAGCCACCTAGACAGATTCTCTTCACTTCATTTACTCTGGCGTTGAAGTAATGGATACACTAGCCACCAACGACTCTCCTCGTCTCTGCTCTAGTCCTTTGCCTTCAACTCTCTCCACATCTTCACTTCAAAATATGATTCTTTATTTCAGAGTTGGTTGAGACTGCCTTTGCGGTAATCCAGATACTCGCAAGGCTCAAAGCTAGTCTCTAGCTTGTTTGCTTGGTCAAAGCGACTCTCCTGGCTTCTTAAGCTATTCATGGAACGCTTAGAAAACACAAGATAGATCAAATTTAGTGTTTATCATCATCAAAATAAAAGAAGCGAATAGTCTGAGCAAGCTCAAACTAACAGATTTTTATATTATTGTAGTGGTAAAAGTATATTTTCTTCTAAGGTGTTATGTCTAAAAATTTTATTCTACATAGATTAGATCTAAATGGATTTTATATATGTCAATTTTTTTAACTTATATGTATGATAAACGGAGATGAGGATCACCGTACCCATCACCTACAGACGGGGATGGGGATTGTTTTTGATACCGGAATGGGGATTGGATTGATTTCATAAACGAGGATGGTCAGGAGGAGTGCTCTCCCTGCCTCAAACCCAACCCGTTGTCATCCCTACTTCCATGTCTTATTCTTCTTTCTACTTTTCTCAAAACACGGGATTTTAATGGAGAAAAGGGAGAAACGACATATGTTTTTGAGTTGTAGAAGAGAGAGAAATAATTATGAAACCAATACAAATAAATTAAACCATTGAAACTAATTTAAACACTTCTATTAATGAATCAGAATACAATACTTTTAATACATGGATTGATAAATTAGCAATTGAATCTGTATAATAACTGAATTTAATATTTAATTCCAACTATTGAAAGCATCATGGCATCCTGTTCATGATATGAGATCTGGAATCAAATGTTGCTCTGAATCCATATGTACAAGAAATTGTTGCTGAGTTAGGTAGCATTCAATACATAGCGGGCATGGAAAGCTTGTTGCCTTTTGATATCAACCAACTCTTAGAGAAGAGAAATCACACGACATTTAGAGTGCCAAACCAACAACCGTTTTCAAGTACATCAAACCTTGAGCAAGAAACAGAGACACTCAGACACACTATTCCCCAAACACAAATCAACAAGCTCAACGTAGAGAATAAAGTGCATATTCTAGTTTGGGTACTACAAAGGGCAACATAGGGACGACTTGAACGTGGTTCAGTCAAGGAAGATGCACAACAATTCAATCTTTTCAGCCAGTAGTTTTAGCACACTATGGAATATCGTCAAGAAGCAAAAAGATTCATGCCAAGTGTATAAGTTCAAAATTTCATACTTATGGTAGAAAGAGGATACAAATGCAGAGCATGCTGTTACATCTCTTCAAATGAGAGAAGAATCTTGCATAAGAGATCTAGTTATGAAGGTAAATATATCCGAGAGTAGAGTGCATATGATGGTGAAAAGGATACAGATTAAACCTCGTTTAAATTCATTGCTTCCAGGGCTGACAAAATCCAACAAAAAAGGTAAGAGTGAAATGGATTATGGATCTACTAGAGGGTAACACACAACATGAAAATCTACTTATTACTCAATGTTTAATTTTGCTCATCTAGATGAGAAGTGGTTTGATCTAACCAAGAAGTCACGAAAATTATACTTGGCATCAAATGAAAAGGGACTGTATTGGTCTGCTAATTCTAGCAAAAAATGATGTTCACAAATGTTGTGGCAATACCTACAGGCTAAGCCTAGACTCAATGACATAGGAGAACACATATTTGATGGGAAGATATGTATCTTCCCATTCAATTATCAAAATTCTTGTAAAATAGCATCAAATAATAGAGGCAAAGGCACAATAATCACCAATAGTGGAGTCGTTCAACAAGAACGTGACAAGAAGAATGCCCTCAACTACATACATCAATTTCACTTGACACCTACTAATAATAAACGGCCCGTCTCGCTACATTGTGAATATAATATAAGGAATTCTAAGAGAAATGGCCAAGAAATGGAGGATAGAATCATTTTCATCCAAGAAGAAAGTATAAGGGCACATATAACACAAGCAAATCCAGAATTGCAAGAACTGTACATATAAGATAATTTTACATTCATACTATTTCAATGACCTCTTAACAGCCTTGATTTGAACGTTTTGATTTAGGTTTCTTTAGAAACATTCAGTCCTAATGAAAAAATGTCATAAGATGTAGAAAAAGTTGCTAATATATCCAAGACACTTAGTAATATATGGATGACACTACAACTTGTAAATAAACAAAACTTTGAAAGTAAAAGTGGATAATGGATATTATATGCCTCGTATAAACAAGAGCATGTTGCAAATTCTAGGCAATCTACCTGTTTTGATAACTGCACCAAGTTGGTTTGTCATGTGACATTTGAATATGGTGAAGTACAATCAATAATGAGAGGAAACACAAGGGATCAACCAATAACAAGTGGACAAACAAGTCATCAAGGCATTAATCAAGTAGAAAGTCGCATTGCAGCAAATGTAAGTCAATATGTTCATGAACAAACTCAAGATGGATATGAAATCATGATAGAGTAGCATTAAATCTTTGATCGATTCTAGAATGGTCTTTTTTATGATACAAGTGAAATCATGATACATTTTGTTATAACGTAGGCTAAGCATGATGTAGCTTATGTTTTTTTGAACGACACTGTAAATATTAAAGAGGGCTAAGCATAGTGGGTATACATATTACATATCATATTTTGGTATAACATAGGGTAAGCATGCAAGGGAACTAAAAATATAGGATATGCATATTAGGTAAGGCAGTTTGGTATACCATACAGTAAGCATGATATGTGTTATGTATATTTATGAATGACAATGTATACATACAAGGACAATAAACAAAAAAGACCATTATTTTCAGTTTTTGTATGATTCTAACATAACATGCAATTAAATGGAAAAATAAGAAATGAGATGATATTGACAATTAAATTTGTCTCAAAATTTTCCCATATATCATTTGCAATTAAACCCGGATTGTAAATCTTAATCATACCAGAATTCAAAACAATCACAATATTTTACAAAATATCGTATATATTATTAGGAAATATTTAAACGATATTACTTAGTAGAGTATCTTGTATATGTGGGTAGACTAGATATCGTATCTTTGATTTCCTAATGTTAAAAATGTATATAAAATACAAGCAAGTTTGTTGTCCTAATTTACGTACTCTAAAGCTTCTTATCATGGCGTAAGAGCAGTGCGATCACTGCATTGCCTCCGAACCTTCGATTCTACAATAAAAATCATTTTTTTGCATAACCCTAACCTACCATCACCGTTGTCTTTCATACACGGCCGTCATTGTAACACCCCCAAATTACCTTGAGAATATCACCGCCAGTAACCGCGAATCATCGACCCGAAGTTACTAAGGCTTAGAACATTAAATGTAAAAATAAATGCTGACTATATTAATAATAAATAATTGTCTTACAATGCAAAATAAAATCCCATAAATAATAAATATAGTGGAAGACTTAATCATAAAAAGATCATAGCCTTGTTGAAAACTGAAAAACAAAAGAAATAATCTCCAACTGACCTACTCCCTGAAATCTTCAACCCTTGAAGATACCACCTGATGTGCCGTAATGAGATGGATGACACCAACCAACCATAAGAGAAAAATAGTGACCTGTTAGTCGAGAGACTATGCAGTGAGATTTATGTGATGCTCTATTTAGTCGTATCTAGTTAAACCTAAAAGTTTCTCGAATAAAAAGTTAATAACCGAGGGAAACTCCGACACTTCAACGGAATAAGGAAGATATATAATAATATATATATATATATATAACAAGAGAACACTCTACAAAGTTGAGTCTTACAGGAAATGTATTAATATAATATTATATCATATCTGTGTGGGAACATTTTATATAATTCACGAAAATAGGTTTCGAAATCACCGCCAAGAATAATTGGGTCAACGACCAACCTCACCACATACGTGTTATGTGAATTCAGATTGAAAAGATGACTTACTTAACCGGGAGGCCAAACAATTTTTCAAGTTGTACTAATTGTCCGGAACACATTAATTATGCACATGAGTGCTTATATCTTTCGTACTTACAAAAAGATATTACGTTGAAACTTTTAATGATGTCTCGCAATGAGAACAAGGGATAGTCCCGATAATCGGCACTAGATTTGTGCACCACTACGTATATAAGAATAAAGGTATGGTCATGACCAAAAAGGCTACTAGGGCAAAATCCTCCTAATAACAGTTAAAAAGAAACCACTAGACCTCGCGAGGTACATAGTGTTCCTAAGAACACTCGTTCTAACTATATAATATATCCACAACAAAGTCCATCTATCACCTAAGGTTATAATATATTCACATATGTACAGTATATCCACTATATGCATACAACCTAAATAATATTTATTTTAGGTTATTAAAGTTTCCAACACACAAGACAATAATATTTTATCCCAACTTAATATAACAACCGATTCATTGTTAATTAAGACAAATATGGAATAAAAGTAATAGATAAGCAAGAGTAGACCACCACTTGCCTTAGATCGGAGAATGTTGATACGTATTGAACGGACATAAGGATCCTGGTTGACAGGCTCGATTCCTGAACGAATCGATTAACGGGACGTATAAGCATAGATGTATATATATTAAACTGGAATATTTGTTTGTATATTCAAACAAATAATTAATGCTATAATACTTAGAGTATTACCAAAACCCCGGATATAATTCGGAAGAACGGATTTTGCTGCATAGCTGGGTTCGAACTGCTCGTTCAAGCCTCAAACGGAGATGGAGTCGGATATGGAGGGTACCGTTGGATTTATATTGAAACGAACTACAATTTAGATCACGAAAAACCAGAAAAGATGAATTACATTTCTCTGGAAAATGCAAAAACTGTGAGCACTTACTGGTCACGTCTGAAAAATAATGAACTGTGTGATGAACTTCGAAGAGATTGTTCAGGGATCACATGACAACAAAAATGAATTTGGTTGGTACCGTTGGATTCTTATCCAAACGAGATACAATTTAACATCGAGAAAATCAATAAAATATTGACTATAGATTCAAGAAAATGAAAAACCGTGAGCACTTACTGTTCACGCCGGAAATCAGAGGTTGGGTTGTGCAATGAACTTTGAATATCTCGTTCATGGATCAAATAACGACGAAACTGGACAAAAATGGAGTCGTTGGTTTCGTATCGAGTTGATCTATAATTTAAACTCAAGAATTTCAGAAAAAGGTTGACGAGAAGTTTATAAATACAAAGAAACAGAAGTAACCGAAAAATCAGAGTGTGAGGACGACTTACAATCTTCGGAGTTGAATCTATGCCATTCAAAAATGGAATTTGATGATTCAAAAGTCTAAATCCACTAATTTGAGTATGAGGAATTCGAATTTGTTGTCAAAATAATGAAATAAAGGATCAAACTAGAGTAATTGGGAGGGTTTCAGATTCGGGTTTTATGAATAAAATGAGGAGCAAGCTCTTCCTTTATAGAAGAATGATGAAGATGGATGATTGAATTTGAATAATGGATGGATTTAACTCTAACATGGACAAGACAAGGAATAGGCTGGAATAGTTGGTCTATGAGGAGGAGGAGGAGACCTACAAATAGTTGATGGAAATGATGAAGATGGTGATTTACCATAGCTTTCTCAAAGATGAAAAATAATTACCCTTCTAGGATAATTTCAACCTTTAATTTAATTATAGGTCTTTTCAAGGTGTTTTTAAAATTAAGAAAATTCCTTGAAGATATACATAAAGTTTAATTTATACCCAATTAAGTATCAACCTCATTGTTAAGGTATAAAAGAGAGGGTATTTACAATAGTACCTCAATAAGAAAAATTTCGACCCCGAAACTTTATCAAAAGGAGATTAGGTTCGAAATATAGGGAAAAACGTGGAACAAAGAAAGGGGTCATTGTATAACTATCCCCTCAAGAAACGTTTTGACCCGAAACTATGCTGAAAACAATTCAGGATAGGACTACGCATATCGGCTTTGGTTTTCCTGGTTTCTCAAGTCACTTCTTTGGATCCAAACTTGGACCACATAATTCTGACGAGCGGAACCATCTGTGTAATTTCTTGTCCCTTCTTTCTAGTATACGAACGAGTCTCTCCTCATACGTTCCATTATCTCGAATCTCGATGTCATCATAATTGAGAACGTGAGAGTCATCTGGCACGTATTTCCTCAACAAGGACACATCAAAGACATTATTCACTGGGTGCGCTAACGGTGGTAATGCTAGATGATAAGCCAACGATCCAACTCGATCGAGGATTTCGAATAGTCCAACATAGTGAGGGTTAAGCTTAACGCGCTTCCCAAATTTGAACACTCCCTTCAATGGAGACACTCGCACGAATATCTTATCGCCGACTGTAAACTCCAACATCTCTCCGCTTCAAGTCTGCACAGGACTTCTGTCTGCTCTGGGCCGTGAGCATCCTTTGTCTAATTAATGCGACATCTGAGGCAGTCCTTTCTACTACATCGAGACCTAACAAGATCTTGTTAGCATTCTCATCCAATAGATTGGCAATCTGCAGTTCCGACCATACAAGGCTTCGAACGGAGCCATCTTGATGGTTACATGCCAACTTTTGTTGTAGGTGAATTCTATTAGACTTAAGCTACTTTCCCAACTGGAAGTTCGACCTAGGACACAAGCTCTGAACATGTCTTCAAGAGTCTGAATCGTCCTTTCTGACTGACCATCTGACTATGGGTGAAAAGCAGTACTGAATCGCAGCTCAGTCCCCATTACCTTTTGTAGTTCTTTCCATAACCTTGACATAAATTGACCATCTCAGTCAGAGACTATGGTTTTCGGAGTACCATGAAGACGTATTATCTCATGGAGAAATACTTCAGCCAACTTTTGTGTTCCCCAAGTTGACTTGATAGCAACGAAATGAGCACTCTTAGTAAGTCGATCAATAATCACCCAGATAGCATCTTTCTTCCCTTGAGTTTTAGGCAATCGGGTAACGAAGTCCATGGCAATGTCTTCCCATTCCACATTAGTAACGGAAGAGGTTTGCAACTCTCCGCCCGGTCTACGATGTTCAATCTTCACCTTCTGGCAAGTCAAACATCTTAAAACAAACTTTGCAAAATCCCACTTCATGTTCGGCCACCAGAAGTTCCTCTTCAAGTTTTATACATCTTACTTGAGCTTGGATGCACCAAATATGCTAAAGAATGAGCTTCCTTCAAAATCAATTGACAAACATCTACAACATCATGCACACAAAATGCGATTCTGAAACCAAAGTGATCCATCATCCTGTATCACAAACCCAGGTGCCTTTCCATCTTGGACTTCGTTGCATAGCTTTACCAAGACAAGTTCATCAGTCTGTTTCTCTTTGATTTGCTCTAACAAGGCTGGCTTAACCTACAACATGTTCAGATATCCTTGTTTATGATTGAACCATACTTCAGTCTCACTTATCAACAATTCACACTACAATTTTGGCCGAGCAGTGAGCAAGGCTATAACAGTCTCATGCGTCGTTTTTCTGCTCAATGCATCAGCTATAACGTTGTCTTTTCCGGAAGGGTAAGAGCAACTCGATATCGTAATCCTTGAGTAACTCCAACCACCGATGCTGCCTCATATTCAATTCCTTTTACGTGAACACATACTCCAGGCTTTTATAGTCGGTGAAAATCTGGTAACACACACCATAGATATAGTGTCTCCAAATCTTTAAAGCAAACACCAATGCGGCTAACTCCAGATGATATGCTATGACTTTACCATGATTCATAAGCACGGATCCCAAACCTTGCTTTGAAGCATCATTGTAGACCACATACCCTTTGGTTTCTTCAGGCAACGCTAAACTGGTGCAGATGAGTGTAACACCCCAATTCACATGGGAATATTACCGCCGATGACTTCAGACTCTCACGTTCAAAATCACCTAGGCTTATATAATTGAACAAAAACATAATGTATATATAAATAATGTCAAAGTCTTATATAATAATGCAGAAAATCAGTACAATGTGAAATAGTAATACAAATTACATTAGCAGAAGACTTGTAAAAATAACAATTATAAATATAAGTTGATCAACATCACGATCGTCAACCTTGATAACGTGAATTTGAAACATTAACTGCCAACTATCAGGATATCTTCTTCACAACTCGAGAGCACCACCTGATTTTTCGTATGTGGACAGAACACACCAGCCAACCATGCAAGGAAAATAACGATCGGTTAGTCTGATGAAAGACTATGCAAATGAGATTTATATGATGCTCTATGTAGTCGTATCTAGTTAAAATCAGTCAGTTCTCGAATGAAAGACAATAGCCGAGGGAAACTCCGATACGTCCACCGAATTAGGAAAAGATATGTATATATATAGCAAGAGAAGACTCGAAAAGAATTGAGTCTTATGGGAAGTATTTATAACAAGAGAAGACTCGAAGGAAATTGAGTCTTATGAGAAATATATATAAAAGAGAAGACTCCAAGGGATCGAGTCTTATAGAAATTATTATTTGTATAATATATATTTGTGTGAGAATATTTTATATAATAAACAACAATGATTTTATAGAACAACCTCCCATGAATAGTTGGGTCAACGACCAACCTCCCCACATACGTGTTGTGCGAATTCAGATTGGAAAGATGACTTACTTAACGAGGAGGCCAAACGATTTTCCAAGTTATACTAATCACCCAGAGGTTTATTTATTATGTGCATAACATTTATCTGTTTTACTTCTCAAAACGTACATTCAAGTTGAAGATTTCAACGTATAGAGTACTGTCATGACCAAAATATATTAGGGCACACCCTCCAAATATTGAGTTATAAAGAAACAACTAGACCTCGCGAGGTACATAGTGTTCCTACGAATACTCGTTCTAACTATACATTATATCCACAACAATCCACAACAAAGTCCCTCTATCACCCTAAGGTAATAATATAATCACATATATACAGTATATCCACTATATGCATACAACCTAAATAACATTTATTTTAGGTTATTAAAGTTCCCAACACACAAGAGAATAATATTTTATCCCAACTTAATATAACAACCGATTCATTGTTAATTAAGACAAATATGGAATAAAAACAATAGTTAAGCAAGAGCAACCACTTTCCTTAGATCAGAAGATGTTGATACAGATCGAATGAATATAAGGTTCCTAGTTGACGGGCTTGATTCCAAAAACCCAAATGTAATTTGGCAGAATATATGTTGCTGCACATCTGGTTTGGACTGCTCGTTCAAGGCTCAAACGGAGACAGAATCGGACATGGTTGGTACCGTTGGCTTTGTATCAAAACTAAATACAAATTAAAATCAAGAAAATCCATTAAAATGAATGCAATCCTCTGGAAAATGCGAAGACCATATTCACGTCGAAATAGTTTCTAAACTGCGTAATGAACTTCTAAGAGGTCGTTCAAATATCAAGTGAAACCAAAAGTGAATGTGGTTGGTAGCGTTGTCTCCATATCAAAACGAAATACAGTTTAGCATCAATAAAATTACAAAAGAATGAACTATAGACTCAGTAAAAGGGAAAACCGTGAGCACTCACTATTCACGCTGGAAATCAGAGCCTGGGCTGCGGAATGAACTTCAGCTTGTTCAGGGGTCAAATGACGACGAAACAAGACGAGACTGATGTTGTTGGATTCTTATAGAGACGAAATACAAGTTAGAATAAAGAATATCGGAAAGTGATTGATTAAAGGTTCTAAACATAGAAAAACAGAGGCGACATCAGATAAGAGTATAAGAACGTCTTATAATCTTCGGACTCGAATTGATGTCGTGTGGGAAAGAAATTGGATGATTAAATAGTCTAACTCCACCAATTTGAGTATGAGGAATTCAAATTTATGGTCAAAACAAGTAAATAAAGTCACAAACTAGAGTAACTGGGAGGATTTCAAATTCGGGTTGAGAGTGAGAGTGAGGAGAAAACTTCTTATTTATAGAACGATGGTGATGATGAAGAGATAAGAATGAATTAGTTGTCACATGGAAAAGAAAAAGAAGAGGCTGCAATAGTTGGTCTATGAGGAGGAGCAGACCTACAAATAGTTGATGGAAATGATGAAGATGGTGATTTACCATCGCTATCTCGAATTTGAAAATAAATTACCCTTGTAGGATAATTTCAAGTTTTAATTTAATATATACCGAATTAAGTATCAACTTAATTATTAAAGTATAAAAGAGAGGGTTATTACAATACTACCCCCTCAAAAAAAGTTTCGACCCCGAAACTTGACCGAAAGGAGACAAGGTTCGAAAGATAGAACAAGAACAATGCGGAAAAAGAATAAGGTTTAATACATCACTATCCCCTCAATAAAAGTTTCGACCCGAAACTATTCTGAAAACAATTCACGATAATGACTACGCATATCAACTTTGGTCTCCCAGGTTTCCCAAGTCACTTCTTTGGATCCGGACTTGGTCTCCCATTGTTTTTCCCTTCGTTACAGAATATGAACGAGTCTCTCCTTGTACATTACATTCTCTTGAATCTCGATGTCATCATAATTGAGGACGTGAGAATCATCTGGCACATACTTCCTCAGTAAAGACAAATGGAAGATATTATGCACTGGGTGTGCAGAAGGTGGTAAGATGATAAGCAAACGATCCAATTCAATCAAGGAATTTGAATGGTCCAACATAGCGAGGATTAAGCTTCCTGCGCTTCCCAAATTTTAACACTCCCTTTGAGGGGGACAATCGCACAAGTACCTTGTCACAAACTTTGAACTTAACCATTCTATGCTTTAAGTCTGCATAGGATTCCTATCTACTATGGATTGTGAGAATACGATGTCTAATTAACACGATGTCTGAGGCAGTCCTTTTCACAAGCTTGGGACCCGAAAAAATCTTGTCAGTGTTCTCATCCCAACAAACATGCGATCTGCACTTCCGACCATAGAAGGCTTCGAACGGATCCATCTTGATGGTTTATTGCCAACTGTTGTTGTAGGTGAATTCAATCAAACTTAAGTTGCTTTCCCAACTCAAGGTTCGATCAAGGACACATGCTCTAAACATGTCTTCAAGAGTCTGAATCGTCCTTCTCGATTGACCATCTTTCTGTGGGTGAAAATCAGTACTGAATCTTAACTCAGTCCCCATGGTCTTATGTAGTTCTTTGCCAGACCTTGATATGAAACGACCATCTCTGTCAAATAATATGGTTTTTGGAGTACGATGAACATGTACTATCTCGTGCAGAAATACTCCAACCAACTTTTGAGTTCCCCAAGTCGAGTTGATAGCGACGAAATGAGCACTCTTAGTAAGTCGGTCAATAATCACCCAGATAGCATCATTCCTCCCTTGAGTTCTAGGCAATCGAGTAACGAAGTCCATGGCAATGTCTTCCCATTTCCACACAGGCATTGGAAGAGCTTGTAACTCTCCGCCCGGTCTACGGTGTTCAATCTTCATCTTCTGGCAAGTCAAACATCTTGAAACAAACTCTGCAACATCCCACTTCATGTTCGACCACAATAAATTCCTCTTCAAGTCTTTATACATCTTACTTGAGCTTGGATGCACCGAATATGCTAAAGAATGAGCTTCCTTCAAAATCAATTGACAAACCTCCACAACATCAGGAACACAAATGCGATTTTGAAACCAAAGTGATCCATCATCCTGTATCACAAACCGAGACGCCTTTCCATCTTGGACTTTGCTGCATAGCTTTACCAAGACAAGATCATCAACCTCTTTCTCTTTGATTTGCTCTAACAAGGTCGGCTTAACCTCCAACATGTTCAGATACCCTTGTTGATGGTTGAACCATACTTCAGTCTCACTTCTCAACAATTCACGTTGCAATTCTGGCTAAGCAGTGAGCAAGGCTACACCAGTCTCATGTGTCGTTTTCCTGCTCAATGTATCAGCTACAACGTTGGACTTTACTGGATGGTAGAGAAACTCGATATCGTAATCCTTGAGTAACTCCAACCATTGACGTTACCTCATATTCAGTTCCTTTTGAGTGAACACATATTTCAGGATTTTATGGTTGGTGAAGATCTTGCAACATACACCATAGAGATAGTGTCTCTAGATCTTTAAAGCGAACATCATTATGGCTAACTCCAGGTCATGGGTAGGGTAGTTTGCCTCATACAGATTTAGTTGTCGAGATGCATATGTTATGACTTTCCCGTGCTGTATAAGGACACATCCCAAACCTTGCTTTGAACTGAAGCATCACTATAGACCACATACCCTTTAGTTCCTTCAAGCAACGCTAAAACTGGCATAGATGTGAGACACTTTTTCAATTTCTGAAGCTTGCCTCACACTTCTCATCCCAGATGAACTTCTTATGAACCTTATAATAAATCGGTCATGTGCAAGGCGATCATTGAAAATCCTTTCATGAACCGCCTGTAATAACCTACAAGTTCCAAGAAACTACGTGCCTCTTTAACAATATGAGATTGTTTCCAATTAGCCACAACTTCAATCTTTTGTGGATCAACCATTACTCCCTTATCATTGATCACATGTCCAAGGAAGGACACTTCCTTTAACCAAAAGCCGCACTTGGACAACTTGGCATAGAACTGATTTTCCCAAACAACTGATAAGGTAATCCAAAGATGTTCTTCATGAGTTCCTTCATTCGAGGAGTTGATCAGGATATTGTCAATGAACACCACAACAAATTTTTCCAGATACGGCATAAAGCACATGTGCATCAAATCCATGAATACAGCTGGAGCATTTGTTAGTCCGAATGACATTACTACAAACTCGTAGTGTCCATATCTTGTCCGGAATGCATTCTTTGGCATATCCTCCTCATGAATCCTGAGCTGATGGTAACCCGGTCTCAGATCGATCTTGGAGAAGACTTTGGCACCATGTAACTGATCAAGAAGATCATCAATCCTCGGTAAGGGGTACTTGTTCTTGATGCTGACTTTGTTCAGCTCTCGATAATCGATGCAAAGTCTAAAAGATCCATCTTTCTTCTTGACGAACAAGACGGGGGGCACCCTAAGGAGATGCACTTGGTCGAATATATCCCTTCCCCAGCAACTCTTCAAGTTGCATCTTCAATTCTTGCATTTCTATTGGAGCCATTTGATAAGGTGCCTTTGAGATCCGCGCCATTCTTGGTTCCAACTCAATAGTAAACTCCACATCACAGTTAGGGGATAGACCTGGGATTTCATCCGGGAAGACATCCTCAAATTCACGCACATTAGGAATATCATGAACTAGAACTTCATACTTTTTGGGCGCATCCAAATAACACAAATACCCGACATAACTTTCTCGAAGTAGCTTTAATGTTGCCATAGAATTAATCAAGTTCCCATTATTGGTTTCATTCCGACCCTTGAACTTACACGCTTGATAACCCCCAGATGAAACTGTCAATGTCCTTGTATAAAAGTCAATTACTGCCCCATGACGTGTCAACCAATCCATCCCGAGAATAATGTCGTATGGAGCCATGGCAATACACATTAAGTTAGCTTCAAACTCCCGAACTTGGAGGGTCACTTAGAATCTTGACAATCAACTAGTTCCTATCAGCTGTTTCCCTTTAGAAAGATTTACTATGAATGGTTCGCATGTATCATTGAATTTCAAGCCTAACTTATTGACACAACTCTCCGAAACAAAACAAAGGTGTAGCACCAGAATCAAATAATATGCATACAAATGTAGAATCTAAGTATATGGTACCTTGAGCAACTGGAGCACTTGGTTAATCATCCTGGCGTATCTCATACAATCCTTGACCTTGGCTGCCTGATGCAATTGGAGCTCCAAATAACACAAATACCTGACATAACTTTGTCGAAGTATCTTAAATGCTGCCATAGAATTAATCAAGATCCCATTATCGGTGTCATTCTGACTCTTGAACTTACACACTTGATAACCCCTAGATAAAACTGTCAATGTCCTTGTACAAAAGTCAATTACCGCCCCCATGACGTGTCAGCTAATCCATCCCGAGAATAATGTCGTATGGAGCCATGACAATACACATTAAGATAGCTTCAAACTACCGACCTTGGAGGGTCACTTAGAATCTTGAAAATCGACTAGTTCCTATCAACTTTTTCCCATTAGAAAGATTTACTATGAATGGTTCGCATGTATCATTGAATTTCAAGCCTAACTTATTGACATAACTCTCCGAAACAAAACAAAGGTGTAGCACCAGAATCAAATAATATGCATACGGATGTAGAATCTAGGTATATGCACTACCACAAAAATGGGCTTTTATCTCGAAAGATTATATACCAGACCTAAAATACTTGGTGTAAAAATGCATTAAAATATTAAAAAATTATTTTTCCTTTAAATTTGTCTACTAAAATTGATTTTAACGCGGATATTAGTAATAAATGCCTGCGTTATTTTCTCAATCAGGAATAGATACCGCGTTAAATATAACCCGTGCGTTTTTTAATACAAATATCCGGTATATTATGTAGGTATATAACCCGATTTTGTCCATAAAACAAACACCCGGTATATATAGTATCGAGTAAATAAAATTTTTTAATTATAAATATCGATTATTTGAAATCCGTGTTAAAATCTTAACTATTTATCCCAAATATTTTTATGCCCGGTATATATGCTTTCGGTAAAATGACCTAAACTTTTCCCTTATTTCCTCTGAACCCCTTTCACCTTCTTTGGGACTGCCATCTCCGTACTCGCGAAAGTGCTGCCATCGCCGAGCTCTTGCTGCTATCTCCAAACTCGCCCTGTCTTCTTTGAGTTTCATCTTCCTGTAGCTCTCGCCCTGTTTCTAAACACCTTCGTTCTGGCCTTCCCCTCTTTCTTCTCCTCTCGATTCTCCTTATCGTTTCGCCTACTGTTAGATCTGGTTCCTCCTCTCCCTAATTTACTGGTCTCTGTCCTCAACAATTCGGACCAAATCAGATCATAATTGTTGGTAAACTGGAAAGGAAATCAAGTCAATTGTTTTATAATGTCCACTGCTTTAGCCCTCCGAATGTCCTTTTTCCCCTTCCAAGTTTCTACTTCCATGATTTCTTTGGGAGGGTGCAATAACCTTTTGCTATTGGGGTCTATTACGGTGAAGCATAGATGATAATTCAGGTGCTTGCTTCAGTCTTCAGTTTGTTTGAGTGGATTCGTTCAGGAGGTTTTCAAGCATTTGAGTATCAGGTTCGATCTTAGGTCATTCTTTTTGATGTTGTTTGTGTTTGTTTTTAGGTCATTCTCTTTGTTCATTGTCATAATAATCTTCATTATCAAGTCTTTTCTACTGCATCTTTTGCTGGATATTGGGGATTTAGTGGTATGAGATGGAATTTCTGAAGGTCAATTTTCTGATTACTGCATTGATACCTCGAATACTGATGTGTTTAAGCTATGAGAAGATAGAACTTTGTTATGCAAAAATAAAGTATCTAATACTTATGGATACTATCTGGATTCTAGATATACTGTTATGTGATTAGTAGTATCTGATTGCTCCACTGGAATATAGATGACTTGATTCCTTCTTTTTTGTTATAATACTTATTCCTTAGCTTAACACTCAATTCTAATGGCTGCAATGTGACTTATGGGATATGCCTGCTGTGGCACAGCTTGAGAAAGATACAAAGTATTTATAAATTGACCAATCTTAAGAAATAGAATTAATTAGCAAATTCAGTATTGATTTGCAACAAAAGAAATGAGAATATTTAATCTGGACGGACAATGGTAGAAGTTAGTTAAAAATATAGCAATTGTATATGAGGCAATGGCTTTAATTAGAGTTCAGAAGTACAACAACGGAAAGGAGAGAGATTTCTACACTAGCTGAATGCAAGGGTATAAATGAAGATTAACAACTTTAAGTACGTATTTTGCAAATTATAACCATGATGCTCCAGCAACACAAATGCACTTCTAAGGCAACCATTTACCTATAGTAACTACATAAATTCACAAAATCACAGCTTTTTAAGTACAATCTCTTGCAAGAAAAAGGCCTAAAAAACATGCTCCTAAGAACATGCACTTTTTAGTCAAAGCTTGTATAATTAGAGGCAGATTTATAGTTTACATTGATCAGAACATTGCTTAACCCCTGTGTGATACCTTAAAACATTTGTATATATATACACCTTGGTGACTTTGCTCTTTAGGTAATTCTTGATATTTACTTTTTCTCTCTTTTATCTCTCTAGGTTTTCTCTGCTAAGATGATATTTTCCCTATTCCAGAGTTGGCAAATTGAGGTAGAATATAGGATAGGGATTAGGATAAGATTTTGAATGCATGATCACTATGAAACTACATAATGGCATAGAATCATATGTCGTGGTATTTTGTGTAGTATTTTCTCTTGGAGTAGATAGTTGATAGCTTTTGCATGTTTATGTTCAATGCCACTAGAAGCTAATATGTTTTCCATATTTCTTGATGCGTACCTAATCGACCTTCCTTGAATTGTCAAGGTCACTTCATCTCATTTATCTTTTATAATTATATTCTCAGGATGGACATGATGTTGATAATGCCCAACAAAGCATAGCTGACATGACAGGATTTGTAAGTTCCTATATTAGCTGACATGACAGGTTTATATATTCTATGTATCCTCACTGACAACCATTTTAAACTAAGTACAATTGTGTGACAGCTTAAAATATTTGTGTTGCAGGGATCCATCTTATAATAATTTAAATGGTTCTATTGCAAAGAGCTAGGGGCAGCTGAACTCCTTGCATATCCTGTAAAAACCTGCTCATCACCATAATTGCTTATTAGTCATAATATCCATGAACCAACTTAATAGGCATGGATCGTTAAATGAATTAGATATCATGTTTGAATGACAGTTATTTTAGACAAAGGTGCTCAAGGATGTAAGACTAGTATATGACAAGGTGGTTGAGTCATTCCTTGGTAAATTGTTTCCTGCTGGGTATCCTTATAGGTGAGAAAGGCTTTTATTTTCACCCCCATATCTATCTATGATGTTTCTTTTTATTCATAGAGAAAACTTGTAATCTTCTTTTGCAGTGTCAATGAGGGCTATCTAAGGTATACACAATTCCGGGCTCTTCAGCATTTTACCGGTGCTGCGTTGTCTGTCCTTTCCACCTAGGTCATTCTCCGAAATCTTGAAACTTGGTGTTGTAGTTATGTAGAGTTTCTTTCTTGAGGTCACCTTTTGATTTATTTATTTGTCAGTAATAGAAGCTTGATGATATCTCAATATTCTTACTATTCTGCAGTCACTGCTATTTGCTGCAGGATTAAGACCAACTCCAGCACAAGCAACAATTTTTAGTTGGGTAAGCTTTCTTTGGTATGATGAGTAATTACAATCAAATACATATCAATGTTTTTTCTGTATAATCGTGATTCTTCTCTTCCTTATGCATATAGTGAAGGATGGTATGCAACATGAGGGAAAGCTTATTTTCTACCTTAAATCATTTTCACATTTATCGTGCTTTCAAACGTTTATGTTTTAATATCATGTCCAATTCATGATTGCTTAGCTCCTTTATATGTTACTCAACCGATGTGCTGTATGACTTGGGTACTGGTTTGGAAGTTATCTCCCCCGTTTACCCACAACTGTTTCTCGAGATGGTCGGCCTTTGAAATTTTGCCCAAGGTAATCATTATTGTTAATTTATTTATTTTTGTTATGGGTTGTTTATTTCACTTTTAGGGAATAGTAAAGACTATTTTGTTTCCATATTAAGCTTCTTTAATGTTTGTCCATTGGCAAACAAAAGAAAAACAGTTCTAAAAATTGCATCAATGCTTCAAATTCTTTTTTTATTACTTGGATATAGGGAATGACTACTGTTGCAGCTAGAAATCAACTTCGGGTCCTTACTTTATGATAAATGAATCAATTTGTTCTTCAAGTTCTAAAAATCTTGAAGCATTTTAATGAATAAAAAACATTACTGAGCATTACCGGTGAATAAGGTCCTTACTTTCTGATAAATGAATCGAATTATAAGAAATCAACTTCGGCATATATTTTATTATTGTACGAAATCTTGTTGGTCCCTTGTGCTGTTAGGTAGAATGTTCTAGTTTATTTGTGATTAATTGTAGTTTTTTACATTATGTTAATATTATAAAAGTTTATGAGTTTAATTACTCTTCTCTATTTGATTTAATAGGTGAAAAACTCAACTACTGGAGAAGATGAATCTGAAGGTAGCAGAAGACTTCTAGTGATTTTAAGTACTGTCTATTCAGTAGGATGATACTATGATGATAGTTTATTGCTCTTTGTTTAATCGAAAAAGTTCGGATTATAGTACTGTTATGATGGATTATTATGAAACTTTGTCAAATGTTGGTACATTGGGTTTTGGAGGTTTAATGACATGATTGTTAGTGAAGACGTTTTTTGATTAAATTTTCTTTGAAAATATATAAATTACAGGGAGAATATCGAAAAAATCAAGCTGGTGGTTCTGGACTCGGTACTAGAATATAACACGGATCCAAGAACATCCGGATTATTAATAGATCAAATCATTATATTGGTTAGACCTTTTAATTCAGATGTTCAAAACATTATAACGCGGATGTGGAAAAAATCCGGGTAAAATTCGAACAAATATAACCCGGATATTTTACTTTTTAATCCGGTGATACATACTATTTATGTGGTATATTTGAGGAGTTTTTAACCCGGCATGACCAACAATATATGGGTTTTATTCTACCCTTTGAAAGTGACTTTCCCAAGACTTTTTTAACACGGGCGTGTATATTAAGGTCCGCGTTATATACTCTATTATACTCTTGAGCTGAACACCGGATCTGTTTTTGCTTAAATCCGGGTTATATATCCAAAAAGGCCCGGTTTAAAAAGACATTTTGTGGTAGTGATGGTACCTTGAGAAATTGGAGCACTTGGTTCATCATCCTGGCACATCTCATACAATCCTTGTCCTTGGATGCCTGATATAATTGGAGCTTTTCCCTTGCTCTGAACATTTGACTGAATAACAGTATTCGCAGTCCTTGCAAGTCCTGGTTGAGGTAGGTTGTTGTAACTAACTGACCCTTGCTGAGTTTCAACACCATCTTAGCTCTTCTTAGGACAATATGTCTGCACATGTCCATCTTTCCGACAAGTAAATCAGGTCCTTCTAGGCTTCGTGCAAACATTTCTCTTATAGCCAGGAGCTCCATAATTATGGCATTGAACCGGACCCTTACTTTGTTTAGAGCACTGCGTTGAAATTGACTGAGATGGCTTAGTCATGGCTTTGTTTGCTTTGGAAAAGTTAGACAGTGGTGCCGGACGTTTGAACCTGTTGTAGTGCTGGTTACTGGCACTCTGACGCTGTTGGTTTCTAGCCTTCTTTGCATTCTCCATGGCTAACTCCATTTTGCTGCATCAATGTACTCCTCAAGAGTGGAGCAACATCATAGGCTGCAATTTTGAATTCATCCATTCGTGGAAGTGCCCGATTTTATCTTCCTCCCTTGATACATCAGAATAGTGCAACAAATGATTAATTTTTCCGGCCAACTCTTTCACTTTCAGCCCATGGTTCTTAGGGTAGCGGAACTCTTTACGCTTCTCCTCTCTCAAAGCCTTTGATAAGAAGCGGTTACTCATCTTAGTTTTGAACATCTCCTAACTCAGCTTAGGGTTATCAGCTAACCCATTGGACTCCCACCATTCACTTGCCACATCCTTAAGATAGAGCGAGGCTATATGCACCTTCTCAGCCTCATTGCAGACGATGTTCCTGAACACGTTCCATATGCCCAAACCAGTAATAGACCTTCACTGATTCACCGGTCCCATCATAGGAGTTAGGCTTCATAGTGCTTATGGCCTTTAGTGCTCGACAATAGCTCCTTACAGGTTTGCGCTCATGAGTATGAGGTACAAACTCCTCTGTTTCAGCATCTATGGCAACAACTGGTGAAATAGGGCTACTAGGGGAATCATATGAGCCGTCAATCCAGCCACTACTTGAACCACTATCGGTTTGATTACTTCAAGGGTGGAGGTATTGAGGTCAACTGGAGCAGCTAGGTTAGTGGGCAGTTCGGCTCGACCCATTTGCAGGCTATCCTGCTCTTGATGCTTGTTCACTGGATGCTTTTGTGAACTGGCTCCTGACTCATGATCCTGATTAGCAGTGCTTTGAAATTGGATCTGAGAAGCATTGCTTGGTCCAACGCCTCCACGACAAGAATCATTTCTCTTATTCACCATCTGGATGTGGATCAAAGGAATTAGATTAGAATTTTGACACACATCAACTTAGGAGTAATGAAACATGTATATATAATTGCGCAAATCATCCCTTTAAGTGAAATGTGTGATTTATTAATACTTGTACCCCACCAAGACTAGAAAAGAGTTCACAACATCCGAAGGGAGACTACTGCTCCTTATGTTGTTCTAGAAGGGATCATTATCTACCACAAGGTAGGAATAGGTCGAAATATTAAAGATCATAAATCTTTAATATCTAACAACTAGGAGAGAGGTAGAGAAGTTCCGCTAGAGTTTGGTAGTGTTTCAAAAACATAAGTGGCAAAATAAACACTTTTTTTGTCTTCAAATTCAGATTTATTTATCAAGCTCAAATAAATTATATATACAATTTAAAATGGGTAAACTATTTTTATTTATAAAAGAATAAATATTAGTATATATAAATAAATATTTTTCTTTTAATATTTAAAAACAAATACCTCTACAGATTTAAAATTTATTATGAAAATAGATTTTCGAAACCTTTAACTCTGATACCAAATCTGTAACAACCCCAATTCACATGGTAATATTAACGCCGATGACTTCAGACTCTCACCTCCAAAATCACACAGGCTTATATCATTGAACAAAAACATAACATATATAAATAATGTCAAAGTATTACACAATAATGTGGAAAAATCAATACAATGTGAAATAGTATTACAAATTGCATTAGCAGAAGACTTGTAAAAATAACAATTATAAATATAACTTGATTAGCATCAGTATCGTCAACCTTGATAACATGAACTTGAAACATTAACTACCAACTATCAGTATTTCTTCTTCACAACTCGAGAGCACCACCTGATGTGTCGTATGTGGACATAATACACCAGCCAACCATGCAAGGAAAATAGCGTCCGGTTAGTCTAATTAAAGACTATGCAAATGTGATTTATATGATGCACTATGTAGTCGTATCTAGTTAAAACCCATCAATTCTCGAATGAAAGCCGGGAGCCGAGGAAAACTCTGATAATTCCACCGAATTAGGAAAATATATGTATATATATAGCAAGAGAAGACTCCAAAGAAATTGAGTCTTATGGGAAGTATTTATAACAAGATAAGACTCCAGGGGAATTTGATTCTTATGGGAAATATATATAACAAGAGAAGACTCCAAGGGATCGAGTCTTATAGGAATTATTATTTGTATGATATATATTTGTGTGGGAACATTTTATATAATAACCAATAATGGTTTTATAGAACAACCTCCCATGAATAATTGGGTCAACGGCGAACCTCACCGCATACGTGTTGTGCGAATTCAGATTGGAAAGATGACTTACTTAACCAGGAGGCCAAAAGATTTTCCAAGTTGTACTAATTGCCTGAAGGTTTATTTATTATGTGTATAATAACACTTATCTTCTTTACTTCTCAAAACGTACATTCAAGTTGAAGATTTTAATAATGTCTCGCAATGAGAACGAAGGGAATAATCCCGATTGTCAGCACTAGCTAAGTGCACCACCACTTATATCAGCATATAACAGTACGGTAATGACCAAAAGATATTAGGGCACATCCTCCTAATACCGAGTTATAAAGAAACAACTAGACCTCGTGAGGTATATAGCGTTCCTAAAAATACCCGTTCTAACTATACATTATATCCACAACAATCCACAACAAAGTCCACCAATCACCCTAAGGTAAAAATATAATCATATATATATATAGTATATCCACTATATAAATACAACCTATATAACATTTATTTAAGGATATTAAAGTTCCCAACACAAAAGAGAATAATATTTTATCCTAACTTAATATAACAACCGATTCATTGTTAATTAAGACAAATGTGGAATAAAAACAATAGATAAGTAAGAGAGAACCGCCACTTGCCTTAGATCGGAAGATGTTGATATAGATTGAATGGAGATAAGCTTCCTAGTTGACGGGCTTGATTCCAAAAACGCGAATGTAATTCGGCCGAATAGTTGTTGCTGCAAATCTGGGTTCAGACTGCTCGTTCAAGGCTCAAACGGAGACAAAATTGGACATGGTTGGTAGTTGGATTTGTATCGAAACGACCTATAAATTAGAATCAAGAAAATCCATAAAAGATGAATTAAATCCTCTGGAAAAGGGGAAGACCGTGATCACTTACTTGTCACATCGAAACACTTTCTGAACCGCGTAATGAACTTTGAAGAGGTCGTTCAGGGATCAAATGACAATAACAATGAATGTGGTTGGTACCGTTGGCTTCGTATTGAAACGAAATACAATTTAGCATCAAGAAAATCACGAAAAATGAAGTATAGACTCAGTAAAAGTGAAAATTGTGAGCACTCACTATTCATGACCGAAATCAGAGGCCGGGTAGTGCAATGAACTTCGTATAGTTTGTTCATGGGTCAAATGACGATAAAACTGGACGATAATGATGTCGTTGGATTGTTATAGAGACGAACTATAATTTAAACTCAAGAATATGAGAAAATGATTGATGAAAGCTTCAAAAACATAGAAAAACAGAGGCAACATCAGATCAGATCATAAGAACATCTTAAAATCTTCGGAGTCGAATTCATGTTGTATGGGCAGAGAATTGGATGATTAAAGAGTCTAACTCTAATAATTTGAGTATGAGGAATTCAAATTGAAACTTGAAATTATTCTACAAGGGTAATTTGTAGGAAGCTTATTTATAGGTCTCCTCCTTCTCCTCATAAACAATTGTTTATTTAATTATTTGTAGGATTAAAGAGTCAACTAGGAAGCTTATATAATTTTTTTTTTTAATTAATTGTTTATAGGAATTCAAATTGAAACTTGAAATCATCATTTCCATCAACTATTTGTAGGTCTCCTCCTTCTCCTTATAAACAATTAAATAAAGGCTCAAACTAGAGTAACTGGGAGGATTTCAGAATCGGGTTGAGAGTGAAAGTGAGGAGGAAACTCCTTATTTGTAGAACAATGGTGATGATGAAGATGCATGATGAAGAGATAAGAATGAATTAACTCTCACATGACAAAAGTAAGGAAAATGCTGGAATAGTTGGTCTATGAGGAGAAGGAGGAGACCTGCAAATAGTTGATGAAAATGATGAAGATGGTGATTTACCATAGCTTTCTTAAAGCTGGAAAATAATTACCCTTGTAGGATAATTTCAAGTTTCAATTTAATTATAGGTCTTTTCAAGGTGTTTTTAAAAGTAAAAAAATTCCTTGAAGAAATAATTAAGGTTTAATATATACCAAATTAAGTATCAACTTAATTATTTAGGTATAAAAGAGAGGGTTATTGCAATGTGAGACACTTTTTCAACTTCTGGAAGCTGGCCTCACACTTCTCATCTCAGATGAACTTATTATAAACCTTGCAAAGTAAACCAGTCATGGGCAAGATGATCTTTGAAAATTCTTCCACGAACCGTTTGTAGTAACCTTCAAGTCCCAAGAAACTGCGCACTTCTTTAACAATCTGAGGTTTCTTACGATTAGCCACAACTTCAATCTTTTTCGAGTGTACCATTACTCCTTTCTCATTGATCACATGCCCAAGGAAGGAAATTTCCTTTAACCAAAAGTCGCACTTAGACAATTTGGCATACAACTGATTTTCCCGAAAAATTAATAAGGCAATCTGAAGATGTTCTTCATGAGTTCCTTCATTCGGGGAGTAGATTAGGATGTCATTAATGAGCACCATAAAAATTTGTCCAGATACTACCTAAAGCACTTGCACATCAAATCCATGAATACAACATGAGCATTTGTTAGTCCGAATGGCATGACTACAAATTCGTATTGTCCATATCTCGTTCGAAATGTAGTCTTTAGAATATCCTTCTCACAAATCCTGAGATGATGGTAACTCCATCTCAGATCGATCTTGGAGAACACTTTGGCACCCTGTAACTAATCTAGAAGATCATCAATCCTTGGCAAGGAGTATTTGTTCTTGATGGCAACCTTGTTCAGCTCTCGATAATCGATGTAAAGTCTACAAGATCCATTTTTCTTCTTGACGAACAGGCGATGCACTTGGTCGAATATACCTTTTCTCAAGCAATTCTTCAAGCTGCTTCTTCAGCTCATGCATCTCGATTGGAGCCACAACGTAAGGTGCCTTAGAGGTTGGCGTCGTCCCGGGTTCCAACTCAATAGTAAACTCCACGTCAAGATTCGAGGGTAAACCTGTGGTTTCTTTCGGAAAGACATCCTCGAATTCTCACACAATAGGAATGTCGTGAACCAAAACCTTATCGCATCATCTAAATAACACAGACACTCGACTTAACCTTGTCTTAGTAGGTTAAACGTTTCCATAGCATTAATTAAGTTCCCATTATCAGAGTCATTCCGACCTCTGAACTTACACACATCATGGCCCCCAGATGAAACATTCACTGTCCTTGTACAAAAGTCAATTACCTCCACATGACGTGTCATCCAATCCATCCCAAGAATAATATTGTAGAGCCATGGCAATACAAATTAAAACAGCTTCGAATTCCCGACCTTCGAGGACCACTGAGAATCTTGACAACTGGATAGTTCCTATTAACTGTTTTCCAATGGGAAGATTTACTACAAATGGTTCGCATCTATCTCACATGTCAGATCGGAATTTCATGACACATATTTATTATGATTTTGCATTAACTATATGCAAAATCCATAACTTATGTGACTTGCGATTCTATAGAACGGAAGGATCTAATCTTCCTATACTTCGAGTGGGATAGAATCAGCGTCTCACAGGCGGCAAAAGTTTTCAAAATATTGTAAAGGGATTTGGTAGGATAAAAAAATCCATAAGTTTAAACACCATTTTCAACAAAAAAAACTTCATGACATATTAAAAATATTTTTGGAAGAATATTAGAAGGTGTTTTAAAAACTTTTAGCTCTGATACCATAACTATAACACCGCCAAATTACCTTGGAAATATTACCGCCAGTAATCCCGAATCATCGACCAAAGTTGCTAAGGCTTAGAAAGTTAAATGTAAAAATAAATACTGAAAATATTAATAATAAATAATTGTCTTACAATGAAAAACCAAATCCCAGAAATAATAAATATAGCGGAAGACTTATTCATAAAAAGATCGTAACCTTGTTGAAACAGAAAAACAAAAGAAATAATCTTCAACTGCCCTGCGTCCTAAAATCTTAAACCCTTGAAGATACCACCTGATGTTCTGTAATGAGATGGATGATACAACCAATCATAAGAGAAAAATAGTGGTTGGTTAGTCGAGAGATATGCAGTGGGATTTATGTGATGTTGTATGTAGTCGTATCTAGTTAAACCTAACAGTTTCTTGAATAAAAAGCCGATAACCGAGGGCAACTCCGACACTTCCACAGAATAAGGAAGAGATATAATAATATATATATAACAAGAGAAGACTCCAAAAAGTTGAGTCTTATAGGAAATGTATTAATATAATGTTATATCATATCTGCGTGGGAACATTTTATATAATTCACAACAATAGGTTTCGAAATCACCCCCAGGAATAATTGGATCAACGACCAATATCACCGCATACGTGTTGTGCGAATTCATATTGGAAAGATGATGTACTTAACTGGAAGGCCGGACAATTTTACAAGTTGTACTAATTGTCCGAAACACATTAATTATGCACATGAGTGCTTATATCTTTCGTACTTCCAAAACAATATTACGTTGAAGCTTTTAAGGATGTCCTACAATGAGAACAAGAGAATAATCCCGATAATCGGCAGTAGCTATGTGCACAACCACTGATATAAGAATAAGGGTATGGTCATGACCAAAAAGGCTATTAGGGCAAAATCCTCCTAATAGCAGTTATAAATAAACCACTAGACCTCGCGAGGTACATATTGTTCCTAGGAATACTCATTCTATCTATATAATATATCCACAACAATCCCCAACAAAGTCCATCTATCACCCTAAGGTAATAATATATTCATATATATATATATATTATATCCACTATATGCATACAACCTAAATAATATTTATTGTTATTAAAGTTCTTAACACAAAAGAGAATAATATTTTATCCCAACTTAATATAACAACGGGTTCATTATTAATTAAGAAAAATATGGAATAAAAGTAATAGATATTCAAGAGAGGACCGCCACTTTCCTTAGATCGAAGAATGTTGATACATATCGAACAAAGATAAGGATCCTAGTTGACGAGCTCGATTCATGAATGAATTGATTGACAGGACGTATAAGCGTACGTATATACATTATAGTATATTGGAATATTTATTTGTAGATTCAAACAAATAATTAATGGTATAATAATTAGAGTATTACCAAAAACCTGGATACAATTCGGCAGAACGGATGTTGCTGCACGACTGGGTTCGAACTGCTCGTTTAAGGCTCAAACGGAGACGGAATCAGACATGGTTGGTACAATTCGCTTTATATCAAAACTAACTACAATTTAATATCAAGAAAATCCAAAAATATAAATTTTATCTCTGGAATATGCGATAACTGTGAGCGCTTACTCGTCACGTCGGAAACAGTTGTTGAACTGCGTGATGAACTTCGAAGAGATCGTTCAGGGATCACATGACAACGGAAGTGAATGTGGTTGGTACCGTTGGATTCTTATCGAAACTAGATACGATTTAACATTAATAATATCAATAAAAGATGAACTATAGACTTGAGAAAAGGGAAAACCGTGAGCACTTACTGTTCACGCCAGAAATCAGAGGCTGTGTTGTGTAATGAACTTCGAATATCTCGTTCATGGATCAAATAACGACAAAACTGGACGAGATTGGTGTCTTTGTATTAGTATTGAGTCAGTCTATAATTTAGCCTCAAGAATCTCATAAAAAGGTTGACGAGAAGTTCGTAAATACAGAAAAACAGAAGTGACCGAAAAATAAGAATGTAAGGACGACTTACAATATTCGCAGTTGAATCTATGTCATTCGGAAACAGAATTTGATGATTCAAGAGTCTAAATCCACTAGTTTGAGCATGAGGAATTCGAATTTGTGGTCAAAAAAAGAAAATAAAGGATAGAACTACGGTAAAAGAGAGGATTTCAGATTCGGATTTTATGAATAAAATGAGGAGAAGCTCTTCTTTTATAGAAGAATGATGAAGATGGATGATTGAATCCGAAGCATGGATGGCTCTAACTATTACATGGAAAAGGCAAAGAAGATGCTGGAATAGTTGGTCTACGAGGAGGAGGAGGAGACCTACAAATAGTTGATGAAAATGATGAAGATGGTGATTTACCATAACTTTCTCAAAGGTGGAAAATAATTACCCTTTTAGGATAATTTCAACATTTAATTTAATTATAGGTATTTTCAAGATATTTTTAAGTAAGAAAACTCCTTGAAGATATAATTAAAGTTTAATTTCTACCCAATTAAGTATCAACTTCATTGTTAAGGTATAAAAGATAGGGTTATCACATAATTACCTCCTTAATAAAAGTTTTGACCCCGAAACTTGACCGAAAGAAGACTAGGTTCGAAAGATAGGAAAAAAAATGCGGTACAAAGAAAGGGGTCAATACAGTCATCCCTAATCCACCACCACATACTTCAATCTTCTTTTCGTACACTCGCAACCACCACAATCACACGATAGTCCCGCCTCTCACATACATCAAATCAGTAAACCACAAAATGTCTGACACACATTCTGACAAACGCCCGGTATCAGATTTCACATCCTTGTAATACCTACATTACATGGGCCTTTGTTCGCATACCTACCATACATAGGCCTTCTCCAACATCTGTACTTTACATACTATCAATGGGACTTCACCCGCATACGTAGCGGTCTCGTCCGTTTTCAACAAAACGAAATAACTAGTGATTTAGTCCAACTTCAACAAATCAATTAGTGGTTTTTTCCGAGTCAACAAAATGGCTGCAATTTCAAACCGAATTAGATATTTTTATACTTATTTACTCATTATTTTAATCATATTTGAGATTCTAGTGTCCAAGTTAACATAGGTGACCATCCTTCTCCAACTTGAGGTGGAGTATTACGTAATATCGTATATATTGTTAGGAGATATTTAAAAGATATTGCTTGATAGAGTACCTAGTATTTATGGGCTGACTAGACATCATACTATTGATTTTCAGATTCTAATTATGTATGTACATACATCTACATAATAATGCTTCTTCTTCCTATCAATACAAGCAATCCTTTTTCCCTAATATACGTACTCTAAAGGTCTTGTCTCAAAACATGAATAAATCATTACTGATTATTGCTAAAGAATGAGAAGATAGTATCCAATATTCTAAAAAATGCGTCTAGATTTTGCTTAGGCACTAGGCGGTACCCTAACATTCCGATTAGATGTTAGTCGTTTTTTGCTAGGCGGTGGAAAAAAAATCGCCCGCCTAGGCGTTACGTTTTTTCTAAGCAGGGGTATACGTTCTTTTTTTGAAAGGGGTATGCGTTATTATTTAGGTTAAAAGTTAAAAATCAATCCCACCTTCTTGTTCGTCCCACGCCTCCGGCTCTCACCTCTCACCCCTCTCCCTCTCAACTGAGAACTTTGTCGTCCCTACTACCTCCCACCTCCATCTTGTTCTGACTTCACTTCTCGTCCCACCGGCCGCCTCTCACCTCACTTCTCGTCCCTCCTCTCACCCTTGTTTGGCTCTCTCTGTCCCTCGCCCTCGTACTGTGACCAACGTCCGCTAAGAGCATGCGACTACGACTATGACTTATGAATAATTATTTAATAATTATCCTTTTTATTATTCTGTCTGTCCCTTATCATTCTTCTCGTTTGACATTTTTACTTTTATATAATTAAAGATATTTACAATATAAAATCAAATCGGCAAATCATCCCGATTAAATAGAAAGAACAATAAGGAATGGAGTGAGTAACCCATAATTTTATACGAAGTTGAATCAGAGTCGAAATATAAATTAAGCTTCCACCCCTTTATAATTATAGAAATTTATTCCATCAAATATATACACTGTTATGAATTGATATTTCTACAAATGTAGAAATTATATCAACCACAACTTTATCTAGATGATTGATGAACAATTGCATGATTGTAGTAGATATGAAATTTGTGGTAGATATTCTAATGGTGAATTATTCACCTTATTTACCTCCTAATTTTAAGGGGATTAACTTAAGTTTTGTCTCCCCCAATTTTGCCTATAAATAGAGACATTTTCTAGTGTAAATGACACACCAAAATAAGAGCAAGAATACTCATCTAAAGTTCTTGATCTCTCCCTTTTTCTCCTTTTACAATTCAAGGTTGTTTTAGTGGTCCCTTAAGCAAGATTAAGACATCTTGTCTTAATAATCTAAAGTCTTAGATTAAGACACTTTGTCTCACTCGTTTTACAACACGTTATAAGCACGAAGAGTCTCTAACCACCGCTTACCAAGAACCATCAAGGTATAAAATTCTACTTCTTTTATTACATAATCATAATTATACAAGAGTTATTACAAAATCGATTTGAGAAGTATGCTCTATAGTTGCCCAAAACTCGGGATCTTCTACATCAGAAACTCGATTTTCTTCTTCTTAGATCTAGAACGATTTTTACCCAAAATAGAAACATATTATTAGATCTAAACAAAATACAAACAAGATACTAGATTTACTTACCTCTTTTAGCTTCCCATATCAAGATCTCTTCAAGTACTTTTCTTGATTTCAAAATGCAGCTTTCCAAATCGAAATGATGATAATTAAAACGGTAATCATGATAAGAACAAGGCAAACGAAAAGCTTGGTTAAAAACCGATCGTTGCTAGCTCTTAAACGACGATGAAGCTCGTTGGAATCCATGGAAATATTTGAGAAAAATGGAAGAAGAGGTTGATAATGGAGGTGAGGAAGAAGAAGATAATGATGGATTAAAGAAATGGATGAATGGCCGTAAATATAAGGGGATAAAGGTGAATAATCGGTATTAAAGGTTACCGGTAATTTTTACATGGAGTTGATACCTTACTTGTATAATTGTCATCTTTTATATATTTGGCATATACTTAACACAAGGACAAGTTTTGGAAACAAAAGACTTCATACATTATACATTCATGCTTACAATGGTGTAGATTTTAATAATCCACTTATCTTACATGCCGACTAAAGAGTAAAGATGGGTAATAACATAAGAACATTACTACTTTGGACTAACGTCCTCGGACCATCTTGCTTCACTCCCACTTACATACAATAATTACCTATAATATGGACTTAAAACTGAGTCCGGAGACGGAGGTGGTGCCGGAGGAGTGTTTGGCAAAACATGAGAATAGGAAAAATAAGGATGAAAATAATGTGGATGAGTGGTGTAAATGGTGAAAAAGACTGGATAAGGATCGTAATAGATAAGTCTAACTGGGTATACTAAAAACGAAGAAGACATGGTTATCTTCCTGCTCTCTTCCCTTCTTCTTTACTTGAGCTCATATATGCTTTATATATTCATTATTTCTGATAAATTACCCTAAACGTCCAAACCCTTAATTATTGTATCTCACCGGGTAATTATGCATGTTTTTCAAAGGCCTAGTTATAGGATAACTATTGTGGCTATTATTTTACATGTCAATGGAAATAAATAGTGACTAGATCACGTGCATAATAATTAAGGACATACATTTACGTGTTTTTCTTTGCCATAACGTATTTATAACTTTTACCGTAAAATAAAATGGCAAACTTAGCAAAAAGAGAATTTGACATCCTTGAGTTGTCGGGCAAAAAATTCTTTGAATGGAGGGTGGACGTCACTACTCACCTCTTGGCAAAAGGTCTAGAGAAGACCATTGAAAAGGTTTAAAAAAGGGATAAGGACAAAAATGAAGTGGTATAAGTGAAAAAATGCACGCCAAAGGAAAAGGCTCAGGCGATTGCATTCCTTCGCCACCATATACACGAGTGCCTCAAAACGGAATATATGTTCGTTAATGACCCACAAGAATTGTGGGAAAAATTAAATGAACGTTTTGGGCATCAAAACCGAATCCTCTTGCCAGACGCACAACATGAATGGAGCAATTTACGGGTCCAAGATTATAAATCAATAACTGAGTATAATAGTGCTTTGCTCAGAATTACATCCCAACTCATAAGTTGTGGTGAAGTAATTATTGAGAAGCAAAAGTTGGAAAAGACATTTTCCAGAATGCATGCCAATGATGTTATGTTATAACAACAATATAGGCAAATGGGTTTTGAAAAATTCTCAGAATTGATAACAATCTTGTTGATTGCTGAAATGAACAATAACCCCCTGATGAAAAACCACAATATGAGGCCATCTGGCTTAAAAGCGTTTCCTGAAGCAAACGCCATGGACAAAGGGTTCCCTGGAGGAAACTCAAGAGAGTATAAGTCACGGTGGAACCATGGCCGTGGCCGTGGCCGTGGTCGTGGAAAATTTCATAGTCAAGGAGGTCGTGGTGGCTATGGAAGAGGACGTGCTCAAGGATTCCAAAAGGGTTACGGTAATCATCGTGACTATAAAGGCAACAAAGGGGATGAAAGGTCAAAGGCCCAGACGAGTCAAACAAAACCCTCTGAGAAAACCAAGTCAATTTGTTATAGATGCGGGATGACAGGTCATTGGTCAAGAGTGTGCCGTACAGCTAAACATTTAGTGAAGCTGTATCAAGATTGGGAAAATAAAGAAAAGGCCACCGAGACCAACTATATTGAGAATGAGGGTGTCGACAACTTTGACATGCCGACTATGAATACCCCTATGTTACTCAACCAAGGAGGAGATACTAGTCCATCCCCTATATTTAGTAATGATGACTTCATCTATGAACGCTTGAACTAGCCCCATGTCACTTCTCATGACATTGTCTAATACCGTTTTTTTCTTTATCGCCTAGTTAAATCATGTAAAATATGATTGAATTTGTGTGATGTCTTTCTTAAAGCACTTGAACCATGTCTCTCAAGGATGTTGTATAATAGACCTATCTTTGTATGAATGAAGTTTTTTTTCTTACTTATCATGTTATTTCCTTTATATAAAGACATGAAACTACCTAAAATGGAACTCGATGGGAGGGAGAAGTGTCTCTTGGATAGTGCAACAACACACACTATCTTAAGAAACAGAAATTATTTTACACACCTAAAGGCCTATGAAGGCAACGTGACCACAATTTCAGGTGTGTCTAAACTCATCAAAGGCTCCGGAAGAGCAATTGTTCTACTACCACATGGAACAAATTAGTGACAAATGATGCACTATACTCAAGTAAATCCCACAAAAATTTGTTGAGTTTCAAAGATGTGCGTCAGAATGGGTTTCATATGGAAACCATGAATGAAAATGGGAAAGAATATTTGTGCATCATAAGACATGAAATTGGCCATAAAAGAATCCTTGAAAGGATGCTTAGTCAAACCTCCGGATTATACTATACGCATATTAATCCACTTGAGGTCAATGCAGTTATAAGCAAAGAATCAAATGATAAAGTTTCATTTACATTAAGGCATGAACGCCTGGGTCACCCAGGATCAGTGATGATGTACAAAATTATAAAGAATTTATTTGGACATTCATTGAAGAACATCAAACTTCTATCCTCCAATAAATTTACTTACACTGCATGCTCACTTGGAAAATTTATTATAAGGCCTTCCAAAAGTAAAATTGCAAGTGAAATGCCCACATTCTTGGAAAGAATCCAAGGGGATATATGCGGACCAATTACTCCGCCATGTGGACCATTTCGATATTTTATGGTGCTAATTGACGCATCTACACGATGGTCACATGTAAGCCTATTATCTACTCGAAATGCCTCATTTGCTAAACTCCTTGCTCAAATAATCAGATTGAGAGCACAATTTCCGGATTACACAATTAAGAAAATACGACTTGACAATGCAGGAGAATTCACCTCTCAAATCTTCAATGATTATTGTATGTCAATTGGTATTGACGTGGAACATCCTGTAGCTCATGTTCACACGCAAAATGGTCTCGCTGAATCATTGATAAAGAGGTTACAATGGATCGCTAGACCATTATTGATGAAATCCAAACTACCTTCATCAGCATGGGGACATGCTATATTGCATGCTGCAACCTTGATTCGATTAAGGCGAAGCGCAACTCATGAGCAATCTCCATTGCAACTGGTATATGGAAAGGAGCCGAACATCTCACATCTTAAGGTATTTGGATGTGCAGTATATGTTCCTATTGCTCCACCATAACGTACCAAAATGGGACCACAAAGAATATTAGGCATATATGTTGGTTTTGAATGCCCATCGATCATAAAATATCTTGAACCTACAACAGGTGATTTATTCACAGCAAGATATGCTGATTGCCACTTTGATGAAAATACCTTCCCAAATTTAGGGGGAGAAAGGAAAAATGTGAATCCAAATATAAAGGATATCACATGGAATGCAATAGCATTATCCCACCTTGACCCAAGAACAAAGGTGTGTGAATAAGAAGTACAGAAAATCATTCATTTACAAAGTGTTGCAAATCAGTTACCTGATGCATTTGTGGATACCAAGAATGTAGTAAAGTCATATACGCCATCAGCGAATGCTCCTGCAAGGATTGAAATACCCATTGGACAGCTTGAAGCGCCCATCACAAATGAGTCCAAAACGCGTCGGAAGCGTGGAAGACCATTAGGGTCAAAGAACTTGAAACCAAGAAAGTCAAAGAACCTATAGGGTATAGAAGAAGACGCTACATTGGCTCTTGAAAAATCCGGTGAAGAAAAGAAGATTGAAAATGAAAAAATCTCACAAGAAAATGACATCTTAGATAATGATCGAAATGTCGATAATTCTGAAATTTCCATTAATTATGTATACACAGGTGTACAAGGGAACAAAAAAGATGTCATCCTTGATGATAAAATTTGCTTACTTAGTAGCTATAGATGTTGTGTCTGAAGATGACGACATTGAACCAAGATCAGTTGATGAATGTCGTAAAAGAAAAGACTGGTCCAAATGGAAAGAGGCAATACAAGCAGAATTAAAATCGCTTGAAAAACGAGAGGTTTTTGGACCCGTAGTCCATACACCAAAGGGTATAAAACCTGTGGGTTATAAACGGGTTTTCGTAAGAAAACGAAATGAGAAAAATGAAGTTGTCAGATACAAGGCAAGACTTGTAGCCCAAGGCTTCTCTCAAATCCCTGGAATTGATTATGATGAAACATACTCTCCCGTAGTTGATGCAACTACGCTGAGGTTTCTCATTGGCATGATTGTGTTTAAGAACTTACATATGCGTCTTATGGATGTTGTGACTGCATACTTATATGGATCACTCGACACAAACATTTATATGAGAGTCCCAGAAGGAATAAAACTCTCGGAGTCCAACAACTCTCAACCTCGAGGATTATTCTCTATAAAGCTAAAGAGGTCGTTGTATGGATTAAAACAATCTGGACGGATGTGGTACAATCGCCTCAGTGAATATCTCATGAAAGAAGGGTATAAGAACAATGCTACATGCCCATGTGTTTTCGTCAAGAAATCCATACACGAATTTTCCATCATAGCAGTTTATGTTGATGATTTGAACATCGTTGGAACCTCTCATGAACTCAAAGAGACTGCAAAATATTTGATGAAAGAATTCGAGATGAAAGATCTCCGAAAAACCAAGCTTTGTCTTGGATTGCAGATTGAGCACTTAGACAGTGGAATTTTTGTTCACCAGTCTAATTATACTGAGAAAATCTTGAGAAGGTTTAATATGAATAAGGCGCACCCCTTGAACTCTCCCATGGAGATTCGATCCCTTAATGTTGATAAGGATCAGTTTCGCCCTCGAGAAGAGGACGAAGAAGTTCTTGGCCCTGAAGTACCATATCTAAGTGCAATCGGGGCTCTGATGTATTTAACTAACAATACAAGACCAGATATTGCTTTTGCCGTAAACCTCTTGTCCAGGTTTAGCTCATCTCCTACAAGGAGACATTGGAATGGGATCAAACACATATTTCGCTACCTTCGGGGCATACACGATCTAGGGTTGTTCTACCACAACCAAAAGGGTGCCAATTTGGTCGGATACGCAGATGTAGGATACTTGTCTGATCCACATAAAGCCAAGTCACAAAATGGCTATGTATTCACATACGGAGGCACAGCCATATCATGGAGATCAATAAGCAGACGGTGACTACAACATCATCAAATCAAGCAGAGTTGATTGCCTTATACGAGGCAGGAAGGGAATGCGTGGCATTACAAGCAATGATTACAACTCCGCATGCGTTGCTCAGATGAAGAAAGGCTATATCAAAGGGGATCGTACAAAACACATTTTACCCAAATTCTTCTCTACTCATGAATTGGACGAAGCTGGAGAAATCAACGTTCAACAAATCCGGTCGAATGATAATTTGGCTGATATGTTTACAAAGTTTGCAGAACTAGTATCAAGGATTGGAATGTGCAGACTCAGAGACACTCGTTGATCTCAGGGGGAGATTCACGCGCGCTGCACTCTTTTTCCCTTCGATCAAGTTTTTTTTTCCCACAGGGTTTTTGCTTGACGAGTTTTTTAATGAGGCAGCATCAAGGCATATAACGGGATTCACAATTGTACTCTTTTTCCTTCGATCAGGTTTTTATCCCACCGAGTTGTTCCTAACAAGGTTTTAATGAGGCAACACCCATCCATATCCCACAACAGTTCAAAGGTGAATATTCAAGGGGGAGTATTATGAATTGATATTTCTACAAATGTAGAAATTATATCAACCACAACTTTATCTAGATGATTGATGAACAATTGCATGATTGTAGTAGATATGAAATTTGTGGTAGATATTCTAATGGTGAATTATTCACCTTATTTACCTCCTAATTTTATGGGGATTAACTTAAGTTTTGTCTCCCCAATTTTGCCTATAAATAGAGGTATTTTCTAGTGTAAATGATACACCAAAATAAGAGCAAGAATACTCATCTAAAGTTCTTGATCTCTCCCTTTTTCTCCTTTTACAATTCAAGGTTGTTTTAGTGGTCCCTTAAGCAAGATTAAGACATCTTGTCTTAATAATCTAAAGTCTTAGATTAAGACACTTTATCTCACTCGTTTTACAACATACACAACTTATTAAGATAATATTATATTCTAGTTCGATTTCCTTGTCTTACAATTCCGTTTTGCAACTGTATCAACAGACTAATAGTAAAACTCGTGCATGCCCATAATAATGTCATACTTTTCTCCGTCCTATAATATAGTTCTCATTTGCTTTTACACACTTGACAATACACGTTTTGTATCGCTAATATCTATCATTATGTGTTAGTATAAATTATAAAAAAAATTATATTATTAAAGTACTCATCGACACGAATCAAACAAGACCCCGCACGACTATGTTTTTTCTTACACATTAGTAAGAATCGAGAAAAATAAACTTTGACCATAAATAGAGTCAAAATAACAACGAAAACTATATTATGGGATGGAGGGAGTATAATATATTATGCGTGCTCAAGCCTCAAAGTATGCCATATATACATAGAGGCGAGTTCCGGTGAAAACAACCCTTATGGTGTGAAGTGTGAAACATGTTGAGCCATTAGATTAGAAACTGGAGGGCTGATATTAAAAGATTGGTTTTTTAATAAATCCACGCGGTGACATTTTTGTAATTAATGGTGAACTGTTATTTTTATTTTTTTTTACGTTTTCTGGGTGATTTTTTTATCCCTTTAGATATGAACATTAGTGTGTTATATGTGAACATTATCGTATTATATGTGTACCCGAGAAAATTCGCACTTCACACCATAAGGGTTGTTTTTACCGGATCCTTATTCTATATACATAAGCCATCCACACTAGTTTTAAATACTAGCAACTTCACTTGTGAGACCAGGTCGAACCGGCCGGCAGCTAGTAGACCCTACGTACTGGTACCGTTGGCTTGTCATGTCCATTATTAATTATTAATAAATGGATTGTTTGGTGGAAATTTCAGTGGAGATAAGGTCAATGTAACTTTTCTAAATAGTATTTTTTAAGTGATCATTTTAATATTATTAATTGAATAAATTAGTTCCTAATTTTCTCCTTCCATTAACTAACCCTCACATTAATAACTTAAAAAATGTGCCTCTTTTCATTTGAACAAATTCCTCCTTTTTCGTTCAATTTCCTCCCACTCCCAGTCGCCTCGTCTCTTGCTCAATTTCCTCCGGATTTCGCTCTCATTCGACTCGATTCACTCTCGATTTTGCTCCTATGTCCTCTCGTTTTTATTCCTCAGCCTCTTCAACAACCGACGAATAGGCACGCTCCGCTCCGCTCGCAATCTTCAAAGGGTGATGACACTAACACTAATTTGTGATTACACTAAACATGTTGATAACATTTCTTTTAGGTCCGATATTTGATGACATTAATGTATGTTTTAATGACAGTCATGTATGCTTTGGTGACAGTAATGAATGATATGATGATATTAAAACTGATGATGTTAATAATGAGTGATTTGATGATTGTTGATGACACTAAAATTATTGATGATAGTAGTGAAACTGTCTATTACAATAACATATGATTGATGATAGTCATGTATGTTTTGATGACATAATGAATGATGGCAGTAATGAATGATTTGATAATGACATTAATTAATGTTTTGATGATAATAATTAGGCTTTAATGATATAATATGCATGATATAGTTTATTGATGACCAAAGTGTTGATGACAATATATTGGCCTCGTAGACATTTGCAAAATGATGATTTTACACACGTCTTTTTTTAGGAGGTCGACAACCATTGTCATTAAATTGATAACACTGTCATCAATGTATAATGTCATCAATGATAAGGTCATCAAAAGTATAGTGTCATCACAAAATAATGTCATCACAGTGTTATCAATGATAATGTCATCAAAGGTATTTTTTGATGATGCTATGATCACATTGATGTATGTTTTGATGATATTAATGAATGATTTGATGACACTAAAGTTATTGATAACAATAATGAATGAATTGATGATACTAAATTTTTTGATGACTATAATGACATTTGATGATAATAATTAGGCTTTAATGACTTTAAGCTGCATAATACAGTGTGTTGATGATACTTAAGTTGTTGATGATAGTATCTAAGCCTTGGAGACATTTGCAAAAGTGATGACATTTATAATGGGATAGGACTGATCACTTTGTTAACATTGTATACTATGATAAGTTTTTACATATTGTCATCAAATTGATAGTATATTGTCATCGCAAAGATAATGTCATCACAATGTCTGATCACGGTACCAAAGTGTAATGTCATCACAAAAATAATGTCATCACAGTCATCAGTGATAATGTCATCAGAGGTATTTTGTTGATGACAGTATGTATGCTTTGATGATAGTAATTAGGCTTTGATGACAGTAAACTAGTGATGGCATTAATGTATGCTTTGATGATGCTAATTTCTTTCTTGATGACATGTTTTCAGATGAAAGTATTAACAGTTTTGTATGGAGGTGTGTGGAAGATGAGAGGCGAGTCTGTCTATTATGAGGTAGACATCACTTAAAAGGCCATTGTAATTGGTGACATTGTGCAAATAGAAGATACTATGATAAAGATAATTGATAGATTCAAAATCAATGTTCAATCTAGTGATCTTCAATTACATCATTTGCATTCTTCTCAAAAGTTAGCCACACCGTATGTTGTAGAAGGAGATGAAGATTTTCATTCATTTATGGCTATAAATGACATACCCAATGTAGCATGGAATTTATCATTGTATGTTTCATTACGTGGTAGAAGAAGGATCAACATTCATTAGAGTGTGATTCCAGTTGAGATTGTTGATGAAGAAGTTGTAGAGGTTGTTGATGATGGTGAGAATCCTTTAGATGACGATATGGCCACTGATTCTAATCACTATGCTTGTATTGTTGGGGAGTTTCTCCATGTTGGTCAGTGTTTCAATACTAAAGAAGAAGTGCAAATTGCTATTCAGAGTATGGCCATTCAAGAGAACTTCGGGTACAGGGTGTATAATCAACACCTGACCTATTAAAGCTTAGATGTGTTGATACCAATTACCAATGGAGATTCCATACTTCAAGGTTAAATGGGACACCTAACTTTGAAACTAGGAAATTTAATGACAACCATACGTGCTCGTTTGATGCCCGGTGTGCGAAACAATGTAAACCTTCATATAAAACAGTTGGAGAATAATAAAGAATAGGTGAGGTTTATTTTATTTAATGACATTACATTTGAAATTGTCATTATTGATATGATATTGTAATCAATTTCATTTACTGTCACCAAAGTTGATGACAATAGTACACTATTGGTTGCAATTTCATTACTGAGATGGTAATGTCATCAATTTAATTTACTTTCATCATAGTTGATGGCACTTGAATAATACATTTATGATGAAACTCCTCATCTACTCTATCTCAGGTATTCAGCCGGTGTCAAACATGGGCCAAATCCAAAATCAATCCAAAATAACATGAGAAATGAGTACTCACAAGATGTTAGCTATTTAAAAGAAAAGGAATGGGCGCAAAACTAAGAGGTACACCGGAATCAAACTATATGCTATTTATACCATATTGCTTTGGTCTAAAAGAAGTAAACCCCAAAACTTACACAAACTATGTAATTGATTATAACAATCAATTTAAGTATGCATTATTTTAATTGGAACCTCTATTGAAGGTTTTAATCTAGAATTCTCATGAAAACCAACAATTTAGATTGTTGGTTTTCATCAATACAGAATTACAAATCTAGAATTCTTTCTATTAGAGGTGATAGATACAACATCATGAAAACCAACAATTTAAAAAGTATAAAAGTGGTGTTAAAATAAGCAAGAGCATACCAACTTGTGGAACTACTAGAGTACATAAGAGAATTGCTATCAAGTTAGTTCTATAAATGTGGGCAATTGGTTGAAAAGTACAAGAACGTTTTGTCACCTCATGTAAGCAGCGTGATAGAGGAAAGGTACAAAAAGTCACATAGGTATGAAGCTAGATTCCTAAACAAAGTGCAATTAGAGGTTGTTGGAGGAATGTTTACTGGAGTAGTACATCTTTCAAAACACACATGTAATTGTAGGGTCTTTGATTTGGATCACATCCCATGTATGCATGCATTAGTCATAATTCAGAAAATCAAGGGTAGCATAAATGATTTTGTGAGTAAATATCACCATTCCACTTGGAAAAAGTCATACGAGGAAACTTTATATCTGGTAATTATGAATATGAAGTCAAAATGGATTGTCCCGAAGGACATCATGAGAATAGTATGTCATCCACCACATGTGAGGAAACAAGGTGGAAGGCCAAGAAGATGGAGATCAATTTCTCAGGGAGACTTTAGAAAAACCGTCATCAAGTAAGAGAAAAAACCAATCAATTATTGGAAATATGGAAATAATGGACACAATAGGAAAATTTGCAAGTATATTGCCTCAAGTAGTAAGAACAATATAATGCAAGTGGATTAGAGTTTATTGTATTCTTTGATTATCCATTTGATTACAATACTTTTGATACTATTGAGACTCTTATATTATTATTCCTAAAGGTTTAAAGTTCCACGTTTATTGTAATCTTTGAATATTTCAAGTTCATCTTATTATCATTTCAGATGAATGTCATCAACGCCTTTTATCATCACATAATGTTTCACAATTTCTGTCATTAAAACCTTGTGATGACACTAATCGTCCATCAAATTGTCATTAACATATTCTCTGATAATACTAATAATCCATCAAATATTGTCATCAACATATTCTATGATGACACTAATTTTGTCTATCACGAGGTCATCAATATTGTCATCACAGAATGTATTCATCACAAGGTCATAATCACCTTTAGTTGTCACAATTTCTCAGTATTATTAATAAGTGTGATGAAATATTATTGTCACCAAAACCTTGCATGACAATAATAGTTCATCAAAGATTGTCATCAACATGTTCTGTGATGACACTAGTATTGTCATCAAAAGGTAGGCACTAAATATTATCATCACCAGAATCAAAATAATACTGTGATGACACTAAAAATTTC
>NW_027366284.1:0-76190 GCF_046119375.1 Phyllobates terribilis
CAAAGATCTCAGCTTGTCGCCTTGTTCTTGATCATAGAACTTCCCAAATATCTTGGCTACTGGAAGAGCTTTGGTTTCTTCAGACATTAGGGCTATACTCCTAGCCATTTCAAACTTGTCGCTCATAGCATGTATGATAGTGAGTGTCTTCTCATACTCTGGGATGATGTGGCCAGCAGCGGTTAGCTTATCTGTGAGCACGAAGAATCGCGACTGGCAATCAAGGACGCTTTCATTCTCAAGTTGTCTGAAGGCATGAAACTTGCGTTGTAACACGAATTTCCTGTTGTGCTTCATGTCTTCACTTCCTCTGTGAATGACTATGATTATATCCCAGATTTCCTTGGCAGTAGGGAGACTTTTTACCTTGTCAACATCATGGCGCTGTAGTCCGACGAAGATCATCTGGCGAGCTTTGGCATTAACTTCGATTTTCCTGTAGTAGGCAGCGTCCATCGCGCTTCTGGTGATATCTTGAGGGATTTCTTCATCTCCTAATTCGATGACGTTCCAGCATTGAGCGTCCATCTGCTTGATCCATGTTTTGTGCATTTCGATCCACCAGTCGAGTTTGCCTTCTTTTAGTAGAGGTGGCTTGTTGTGAGTTTGTTCGTGAGTTGGAGTCGAGGAAGACATGGTTGATTACAGAACGGTTCCTGCTTTGATACCAATTGTAGGATCGTTGATTGTCCTTAGGTCACGACGGCAGCGACCTTGTGGTCTCAAGTTAACTTTGTTGATCGTAAGGATCTTTAATGTGCGGAAATAAACTTGAAGACACAATGTTCTGCAAACAAACTCGTATATTGCTTATCAATCCTAGTTACAGTCTAATTTCACACACAGTAAAACTTCTAAGTAAGCTAGATCTCTAAAGCAACTATACTACTCTCTCTCACTTGTTTACAATGCCACTTTCGACTAAATTCCTCTCTAATTTAGTCTCTGCTCGTCTCACCTCGCCAACACATGACGAAATGCTATCTCTCATATATATAGACCATCTAACATCTGATCTATATCGAATCTACTCCTAAATCGAATCTAAACTGAATTGCAACAACCAAATCTTCTAATTATAGAAGATATAAAATAACGAATACAATAAAACAAATGCTAAAAGATAAATGCCTGTGCTAGATACTGATATCATTCCGTATCTAAGCGGATCTGCGCAACACGTGAGAGACACGCTCTAGTCTCTTCCAATCTTCTAAGTGCCGAAGGCAATGCGCTTCTCGTCTTATAGTCTCGAGGTCGCTTTGATGGTATATCGTCTGCAGCGACCTTCCATTAGCTATCGCGACCATCTTTTATGCTTGGCACTGGTGCTCGTCGTTGATAAGTCTTTACAACTTAGACTTTACAACATCTTATGTTAGACAGATGCTTGTCTGTGATCGTCGCGACCCTCTCTGTCAGTAAAGCGACCTCCTGTAGATAATCGCGACCTCTGATTCCTACATAGCGACCTGCTCCTGATCATAGCGACTTGCTTTCTGTGCTCTGCTCCACTCCATACGCTTCCTAAGTACCTGTACTGAGTAAACTCAATGTAGATGTTAAAAGCAAGTGTTTGTTATCATTAAAACTAGAGAAACTGAGGTAAAGCAATACTTGCTTGACCCAACAAAGAAGACTCAAGTAGTTCTCATTAGTTTAACTCTCAAAAAATAAATGACTCAATAATTCTAAGTAATTGTCTTTAGCTAAAAAAGATATCAATTATTATTGCAATCTAATGGTTTAACTTATTATAACAACTTGACCGAAATTGACATGTTATCCAATTAAAAAATAAAATTGATATATGATTATATTAAGTAGGTAGGATTTTTAAAATATAAATCTAATCTAATCTATCTATAACTAATATATTTATCTAATCTAATATCAAGTATCTAATACCAAGCATCTAATATCGACGTATATATAAATGAACTTTTAGGGGTGTCACCAAACAGTAATTGAGGGCATTTTTAAGAAATTATGGGTATTGCATGTAATTTATGGTTATTATGGTGTCATCAAAAAGTAATTGAGAACATTTTTAAGAAATTAAGACCTATTTTCAATAAAAGTTATTTAGCTGTGTATAACATATATGGACGTTTACACTGATTAGAACTAGACCTATTTAACATTGTATGAAATAACTTAGAATTAGACCTACATGAAATATAAATCAATCTCATCAAATAAGCTAAAATATTGATACACATAAGAACCGTGAAAAGTACGACAAAAAGATTCTAGGTCTAATATTCTAATCTTATCACATATAATATAAAAAAGCACGCAGTGTAATCACAATAGAATAATAAAAGTCCGTGCATAGCACGGGCCGGAATGTCCTAGTAATTATAAGAAAGTGAAAAATAAAAATATATTGAATTGGTGATCACATTAAAGGTCATGGATAAATGTGGTTTTTATTGTTGTGGTTGGGTTGATTGGAAGGTTGGGTAGAAAAATTAATATCTTAATCTTAATATATATTAAGATTAGGGGGACTTCAAATCACTAAATGTGAGATTTAAGAAACAATAAATACCCCTTTATTCCTATTGAATTTTTCAAATAACTTATCTTATCTTAATCTTATCTTAATATATATAAAGATTAGGTGGGTCAAATCAATAAATATTGAATTTTGTATATAATGATTAGGGGTTGTTCAAATCAATAAAATAAACTCATTCTTAGTGTTGATGCTATATTTTACAAACTTTGAGCTTAAACTGCTGCTTTCATATCACCGGAAGGAGGCCTGGTTTATGATGACGGAGGAAAATCTAGGGCACTGATTGAGGGGTTTTGGGGATTATGGGGAAACGATCGATAGATTTCGAAGGCTTGGAGTGAATAAATGAAAAGGAAGGATTGGTGTTGGAGATATTTAGAGGGTTTGTTCTCCGCGTCCTTCTAACGCGCAATGTACACGACTTTCATTCCTTCTCCGCGTCTCAGTTTCCTACCTTCTGGGTTTCGCCTTCCTCTGTCCGTCCGTTACCTCCGTCGACTTCGTTCACAGTAAGGCCGCTGCTTTCATATCACCGGAAGCGCCTCCTTTAGCAGCACCGGAGATGGAGTTACTTTTCCGAGTTCATCTTCTAGGATCTACTTGTGAACTTTAGTGCTCTCTTCTTTTGTCTATTACTTTCAAATTTGCAGCTCTTGTGTTTGAGGCGATTACCAATTTCCTGAAATTTGGCAATGGTTCCTATTCGATGTTCATGAATTGGCTGGTTTAAAGCCAAAATCTGATCTGTTGCCATATATAGGGTTCCGGCTATTCTCTCGATTATTTGTTCACTGCTTCACTTATGGCTGATAATAAATACTGTTGCAGAGCTATCAATTGTTTTGGTTTGGTCGTTGGTTGTTCGTCAGGTGTTTGCTGAATTGTCTACAAGATAATTCTGGATAGTGGCTTTCCTTTCTCCTGTTTGAGCAGTGCCATGTTTTATATAGCATGGCTTCCTCGGGTTTGGTGAGGATTTTCTTGTCCTCTGTGTCGGGTTAGTGGTTGTCATACTCGTGGTGATGGGATGCTCAGTAAGCAATATTTTATTTATCACTTGGGAGCTCGGCACTTCAAGTCTGACGAGTCGAAGGCCTCCTTTAAGGCTCGCATTGCTAGTGACTCTTCTTTGTTTTCTGAATTAGATTCGACTCTTCATCAGGCGGATATCTGGTTATGTGGAGATTGTTTCTGCACTCACTCGTTTAATAAGAATTGCAAACATGCTGATGGTGGGATGGTTCTCGCACCAAATTTTGAGAATGTGGCTATTGTTGGTATTCCTTCTCCCTTGGATGTGGGTATATCTGGGATCCGTGATGTTGGAGTGGGTCCTTCTGTTGGGGACGCTGAGTCTGGTCCTTCTGGGGGGCTGTTAAGTTCGTCTTTGGGGCCTGATGTCGACTCGGTTTCTTTGTGCTTTGATTTGGATCTCCTGGACCGCTTCTTTTCCTCACAGAAGCGTACTGTTAAGTGCATTCCTCCTAAGCTACGGCTTGGTTTTGCCAGGATCTTTCTTAGTGCTCTTGACTTGGTCCTTGCTCGTCCGACCGATTTGTCTGCTTGGGTGCAACTTCTTGTTTTGCCTTGTTGTACTTTGGCAACTTTTGTTCCGTCTACTAGAGCTCAGTGTCGGTCCGGAGAGAGGCAGAGGCGACAGTTCGATTATATTTCTAGTGCTATTGCTCGGTGGAGGGTCCCTGGGGATCGACTTGGGTTGGTGAGTGACCATTTAGCTGCCTCTTCTTCTGGCCGGAGGTTTCTAAAGCCTAAGACTTCTGAGGAGGCTAACCTGTCCCAGTGTAAGCGTAAGATGGGTGATGGGCACTTTACTGTGGCTATTAAGGTCCTTACTTCTTCTAGTGTTGCTCCTGATACTCCTGATACCCTGGCTGAGTTGGAGGCCAAGCATCCTTCGGCCCCTCCCCGGTTGTGCCTTCTTTTTCTCTCGATGTGGATGTGCTCTCGGTTACCAAAGATCTGGTGCTGAATAGGATTCGCAACTTCCCTAAGGGGACATCTTGTGGTCGAGACGGACTTCGGGCCCAACATTTATTGGATGTTTTAGGTGGTGCTGCTTCTGCAGTTGCTGATGACCTTTTATCTTCTATCACTGGAGTTGTTAACCTGTTTCTTTCGGGGAAGTGCCCTAGGCCTCTTGGGGAGTTTATTGCAAGTGCCCCTTTGACTCCCCTGGTTAAGCCAGGTGGGGGTGTCCGCCCCATTGCTATTGGTACTGTCTGGAGGAGGCTTGTCTCTAGGTTGCTGCTTCTTCTGTTGGGAACTCTATGACCTCTTACTTGCAGGACTTTCAGTTTTGGTGTTGGTGCCCCTGGTGGCTGTGAGGCTGTCTTGCACTTGGTCAATAGGTTTGTCGAGGCCAGGGGGATGAGGCTGGTATCTCTATGCTCTTGGTGGATTTCAAGAATGCCTTTAATCTTGTTGACAGGAGTGTCCTTCTACGAGAAACTTATTTGAGGTGCCCGTTCATTTCTCCGTGGGTGGAATTTTGCTATGCTAGTCCAGCTCGGCTCTACTATGGCGGTTCTATTCTTTGGTCTTGTCAGGGGGTTCAACAAGGGGACCCGTTGGGCCCTTTATTATTCGCGTTGGCCCTGCATCCGCTGGCTCTCGCTATTCATCAGTCTTGTGAGCTCGCTCTTCAGGCATGGTATCTGGATGATGGCACCATTATTGGCGACACTCTTATGGACGCCAAGGCATTAGATATCATCCTCTCTGATGGACCTTCTCGTGGTTTGGTTCTGAATGTTGATAAGACGGAACTCTTCTGGCCAGTGGAGGATCCTCGTAGTAGGGCGGTTGGCCTTTTCCCTGCTAATATCTCCCGCCCGATCAAGGGGGTCAAGCTTCTCGGGGGGTCTATTAGCGCGGATCCTGATTTCTGTCGTGAGCTAGCTTCGAGTCGGGCCTCCAAGACCATTTCTCTTATGGATGCTATCCATAAGCTTGACGACCCCCAGTGTGAGCTTTTTTTGCTTCGCAGTTGTGCTGGGGTTGCAAAGTTGTCTTTAGCGCTTAGGACCTGCTCTCCTTTATCTCCCGGAGATTCTCTTTCCCAGTTTGATCTTGCCTTACGCACCTCCTTGGAGAAGATTGTTACAGGTTCTGGGCCCGGCTTTGGGAGACTAGCAGTGGCGGCTCGCCACTCTTCCTATTAGGCCTGGTGGCCTAGGTGTTTTGAGTGTTGTGGACGTTAGTCGTTATGCTTTCATCGCCTCTCGTTTGCAGTCCAGCTCTTTGCAGGACTGGATTCTTCAGAGTTCTGGGATTGTCTCCCCTGGCCCTTCTTTTCAGTCTGCTCGGGAGGTTTTTTCAGCTTTTTGTGATGTTGATGCTCTCTCAGTTACCTCTAGCTCCCCTGCCCCCCCCAGTTTATGAAGACCTTGGCAAAGAGCTATTTTGGTGTTATTGAGGCGCGTCTGGTTTCACAGTACTCTCTTAGTCCCCGGCAGGTTGCTTTGCTTAGCTGTATTCGTGCTCCTCATGCACAGGATTTCTTGTTCACCATCCCTATAGACGGTCTGGGTCAGCGGATGAATGCTCGTCAGTTCCGGGCTGTTTTGGGATATCGCCTTGCGATCCCGTTGTTCACTGATGATGCTCTTTGCTCGAGTTGCCATGTGCATCGGATGGACCAGTGGGGTGACCATGCTGTTCATTGCTCTAGCGAGGTGGGGGTGAAGTTCCGGCATAACCTGGTGAGGGACATTCTTTTTGATATCTGTTCCAAGGTTGGTATTGCGGTGCGGAAAGAGGCACCTATGGGGTTCCTCTCTGAGGAGGGTCGTGATTTGAGACCGGCCGACATTCTGTTGTTCAATTGGTCCCACGGGAAAGACGCATGTTTGGATGTGACTGGTGTTTCCCCCTTTGCTTGCGGGGGTGTGGGTTCTTGGGCTCCTAGGGCCGCTTTGCACAATGCTGTCGAGAAGAAGAAGAGAAAGTATGCTTCGAAATGCGCAGATAACGGCTACTCTTTTATTCCTTTTGCTTTCTCGACCTTTGGGGAGTTCGACCAGGAGGCTTTGGCTACCCTTTCGCGCCTCAAACATCTAGATATCAGTCACTCAAATATTGTTAAGAGTGGGACTTTTCTTTCTCATAGGCTGAGCTTTTGTATTCAGAAAGGAGTGGGAGCTCAACTTGTCTCGTGACTTCCTTCCAACTTTGTTTGTTGATATAAGTAAATAATATAATACATAAATTAAAATTAATGACTAATAATCAATCTAAGTAAAAAATATAAATCTTAATCTTAATCTTTTTATCTTATCTTATCTTATCTTAACTTAATCTTAATTTTATCTTAATCTTAATATATAGAAAGATCAGGGGTACTTCAAATCACTAAATATGGGATTTAAGAAACAATAAATACCCCTTTATTCATATTGAATTTTGCAAATATCTTAATCTTATCTTATCTTAATCTTAATATATATAAAGATTAGGGGTTTAAATCAATAATGTTGAGTTTTTAAAGCAATAAATTAATATAAAATCAACTCATTCTTATTTCTCTAATTTTAATAATAATAATATAGTTTTTATTTATCTCAATCCAAATTTATGCTTCACATACCATTACTTATGAGTTATGTCTTATGACCTTCCAACTTACTAATTGATTGAGCAACCTTATTGCCTCCATAATCAAGATATCCTGTAAGTAAAGTCACGATTACAACTGGAGCTTGAACCTTTTGCTTGCCTCTCATCCATTAAATACCCTTTAGATTAATAAGCTCCTTCCTTCGTCCAATCCTCCTTATAAGTGTACGACCTCAGAACTCATCGGCCATGACACTTCTTTTGCTTTCTCCGCCTCTGCTAAAGCCAAATTCTCCTCTCCACCAGCTTTCATCACCCCCTCTACTTCCATCTTTTTCGGTCAACAACTTACGTAGATTGATTTCCTTCCATTATTATATGAGAATCTATATCAGGTGAGAAAGAAATCAACATTTCTTAATTCCCCTTTTGATTGAGTAATTCTTATTTGTGTTTCTTATCCTTATTATGATTTAAGTATTCTGTTTCATATTGGCCTCGATTAGACCTCTACTATGTAGACATCCAACCACACCAGATACACTTAATGTATAGAAGAATTTCCTTTTAATTGTGGGTTTTTCACTAGCCAAAGAACATTGCAGAATTTGTCATAGTGCATATGAATTTCAAAAGTCACATTAGTATTGATGGTGAGATCTGGTATAGATCATAAATCTATGGTATTTTCCATTATACAATATCTATTTATAAGTTGATTTCAAATAGTTGGGTCAATATGTGATGTTTGAGGGTTGCATGACTTGATGATGACGTAGCTCGGAAAACAAGAACACTATATGCCAAAGTTTGATTTCTATTTTTATATCTTTCAACTTTGTGAGAAAATATTTAAATTTTAATTATCCTTCAAGTTGTTTGAATAAATTCTGTAATCCAGAGTGTCTCTTTAACATAGTGTTGATGCTATATTTTACTAACTTTAAGCTTAAACTTTCAATTGTTTAATTTCACAATAACTCAATCATAACTAATAATCAATCTAAAAAAAATAATAGGCAAGACCTCAAAGTAAAAAATATATAAATCTTAATCTTAATTTGTATATTATATATATAATATATATAATAATATGTATATAAAGATTTGGGCGGTTCAAATCAATAAATATTGAATTTAAGATTCTCATTTCCATCATAATAATACTTATAAAGTTGGATTTTAAAGCATTAAATTAATATAAAATCAACTCATTCTTATTTCTATAATTTTAATAATAAAAATATAGTTTTATTTATTCCAATTCAAATTTATTCGTCATATACAATAACTTATGAGTTATGACTTATGACCTTCCAACTTACTAATTGATTAAACAACCTTATTGCATGCCTCATCCAGATACCCATGTAAGTAAAATCACGGTTATAACTGGAGCTTGAACCTTTCACTTGCCTCTCATCCATTAAATACCCTTTAGATTAATAAGTTCATTCCTTCGTCCATTCCTCACTATGAGTGTACAACCTCAGAACTCATGGACCATGACACTTCCTTTTCTTTCTCGGCCTCTCGAAAAGCCAAATTCACCTCTCCATCGGCTTTCACCACCCACTCTACTTTCATCTTCACGATCAAAAACTTACCGTAGATTGATTTCCTTCCGTTATTATAAGAGAATCTATATCAGGTAAGAAAGAAATCAATGTTTCTTAATTCCCCTTTTGGTTGAGTAATTCTTATTTGTGTTTCTTATCCTTATTATGATTTAATTATTCCGTTTCATATTGGCCTCGATTAGACCTCTATTATGCAAACATCAAACCACTCCAGATACACTCGATGTATAGAAGAATTTCATTTTAATTGTGGAATTTTTACTAGCCAAAGAACATTGCAGACTTTGAAGTAGTGCATATGAATTTCAAAAATCACATTAGTAATGATGGTGAGATCTGGTATAGATCACAAATCTTTGTTATTTTCTATTATACAATATCTATTTATAAGTTGATTGCAATTAGTTGTGTTAATATGTGATGTTTGAGGGTTGCATGACTTAATGATGATGTAGCTCGGAAAACAAGAACACGATATGCCAAAATTTGATTTCTGTTTTTATATCTTTCAACTTTGTGAGATGATATTTAAATTTTAAATATCCTTCAAGTTGTTGGAATAAAATTATGTGATCCAGAATGTGTCTCTAACATAGTGTTGATGCTATATTTTACAAACTTTGAGTATAAACTTTCAGTTGTCCTTTCACAATTACCCAATTAATGACTAATAATCAATCTAAAAAACACTAATAAGTAAAACCACAAAGTAAAAGAATATAAATCTTAATCTTATCTTGTCTTAATATATATATATATATATATATATAAATTAGGGGGATTTCAAATCAATAAATATGAAATTACATTTGTCATCAAATGTTATGTAAGATTTTAAATTCTATTGTTCCCTTCCGCCCCCATTGAAGAACCATATTCTTCTTAATGTGTTTCATTATTACCGGACCATTCCAATCCACAATCAACTTAAACATCCTACACCATAGATCACAATTAAAGTATAGAGAAAACCGATTAAAAAAACATTACATAAATTGAACCATTGAGATCCCTAGTCAACTTAAACGACATATGTCCTAAATAACCATTAAAGATCTCAACTATGACTTTTGGAAAATCACAATTAAAAATCTCAACCATGGGGTTTCAAAAAGTATTCAACTTCCATAATACTAAACCAAGGATGTGTATATATATCCCGACAAACACATCACTCAAGATTATACTCACCTCAGTTCCTTCCTCTGCAATGCAACAACAAGGAACAAGTTTGAAACAATGAACATCGCTGGAGCTCCACAACCACCAATGGACAAGGCACTGACTCAATTGCTCTACCTGGGTCATGCTCACACTGCACTAGGGAACACGGTACACTAAAATACAAATCTCCTTGCTTTTTTACTAGGATCTTCCATTGTTTCTTTTTCGTATTTTTGTTTGTTGCCTTTATTTTATTATGTAGTTTTTTCTGTTTCTTCTTACCAACTGACATGGTACAACGTAATATTGTAGATTCAAATAAACGGATTCCTATGTTTTATTTGAGGAAAACAATTAGATTGAGTAGACAAATATATTACGATATCTAATGTCATGAACTACAAAGATATCAAAATAAAAAAGACAACCAAAATAAGTGACCTTTGTTTCAAATCAACTTTCACAACAAGATTAAATACACCACTAACAATATGTAGAGAGAAAAATTATTATGTTGACTGACTAATATAAACACAATTATACATATAAAAAGTAAATGATTATCATTTTATTGACCTAAATTAGATAGGATTGTTGGAATGTTCGTAAGTTTTATTCAAGGAAAACAATGAGAATTAGTAGACAAATATAGTACGGTATCTAATATCTTGAAGTACAATGACATAAAAATTTATAGAATATCAAAATAAGTGACATTTTTCTCAAATCAATTTACACAACGAGAATAATTATATCACTAAGAATATGAAAAAGGGACAATTATTAATGTTAGGTCACTAATACAAACATTGTTATATATAGAAAAAGTAAATGATTATCATGTTCGTGGCCTAAATTAGATAATATTGGTGGATTATTCGAAATATAGATCAAATAAAACTAGATTAAAATATTAATAGAGTATTTTAAATTGTATTATTATTGTGTACAGAAAACATTTTAATTAGGTCAATTAGATAGAGTTGTTGAAAAATACAAAATATAACTACAATAAAACCAGCATAATAATATTCATATAGTATTTTAATATATCATTATTCTTTGTAGAAAAAAATAATACAATAAAACCAATAGGGCACGAAAAAAGAAAAGATAAGAAAAAACATAGAAAAAAACTACACAATAAAATAAAGGAAAAAAGAAAAAAAAAGGAAAAAAAGAAACAATGGCCCGTGCGTAGCACGAGCCCGAAGGTCCTAGTATACATAAAGATTAGGGGGACTTCAAATCACTAAATGTTAGGTTTAAGAAACAATAAAACCCCTATATTCATATTGAATTTTGCAAATACCCCTTTATCTCAATAATGTTGAGTTTTTCAAGCAATAAATTACTATAAAATCAACTCATTCTTATTTTTCTAATTTTAATAATAGTATAGTTTTTATTTATCCCAATCCAAGTTTATGCTTCACATACCATAACTTATGAGTTATGACTTATGACCTTCCAACTTACTAATTGATTGAGCAACCTTATTGCCTCCATCGTCAAGATACCCCTGTAAGTATGGTTACAACGGGAGCTTGAACCTTTCTCTTGCCTCTCATCATTTAAATAACTTCTAGATTAATAAGCTCCTTCCTTCGTCCAATCCTCACTATGAGTGTACGACTTCAGATATCATCGGTCATGGCACTTCTTTTGCTTTCTCCGCCTCTCCCAAAGCCAAATTCACCTCTCCACCGGCTTTCACCACCCCTCTACTTACATCTTCTTCGATCAACAACTTACGTAGATTGATTTCCTTCCATTATTATTGAGAATCTATATCAGGTAAGAAAGAAATCAACGTTTCTTTATTCCTCTTTTGGTTAAGTAATTCTTATTTGTGTTTCTTATCCTTATTATGATTTAAGTATTCTGTTTCATATTGGCCTCGATTAGACCTCTATTATGTAGACATCCAACCACACCAGATACACTTGATGTATAGAAGAATTTTCTTTTTAATTGTGGGATTTTCACTAGCCAAAGAACATTGTAGACTTTGCCGTAGTTCATATAAATTTTAAAAATCACATTAGTAGTGATGGTGAGATCCGGTATAGATCACAAATCTATGTTATTTTCTATTATACAATATCTATTTATAAGTTGATTGCAAATAGTTGGGTTAATATGTGATGTTTGAGGGTTGCAGGACTTGATGATGAAGTAGCTCGGCAAACAAGAACACTATATGCCAAAGTTTGCTTTCTGTTTTTATATCTTTCAACTTTGTGAGATAATATTTAAATTTTAAATATTCTTCAAGTTATTGGAATAAAATTATGTGATCCAGAATTTCTCTCTAACATATTGTTGATGCTATATTTTACAAACTTCGAGCTTAAACTTTCTATTGTCTAATTTCGCAAAAACCCAATTAATTACTAATAATCAATCTAAAAAACAATAATAAGCAAGACCTCAAAGTAAAAAAATTTAAATCTTAATCTTTATATATATAAATATTAGGGGGGTTCAAATCAATAAATGTTAAATTTAAGATTTTCATTTCCATCATAATAATACTTATAAAGTTGGTTTTTTAAAGCATTATATTAATATAAAATTAACTCATTCTTATTTCTCTAATTTTAACAATAATAATATTGTTTTTATTTATCCCAATCCAAATTTATGCTTCACATACCGTAACTTATGACCTTCCAACTTACTAATTGATTGAGCAACCTTATTGCCTTCCTCATCAAGATACCCCTGTAAGTAAAGTCACGGTTACAATGAGAGCTTGAACCTTTCGCTTGCCTCTCATCCATTAAATACCCTTTTAAATTAATAAGCTCCTTCCTTCATCCAATCCTCACTATGAGTGTACGACCTCAGAACTCATCGGCCATGAGACTTCTTTTGCTTTCTCGGCCTCTCGAAAAGCCAAATTCACCTCTCCATCGACTTTCACCACCCCCTCTACTTTCATCTTCTTCGATCAAAAACTTACCGTAGATCAATTTCCTTCCGTTATTATATAAGAATCTATATCAAGTAAGAAAGAAATCAACGTTTCTTAATTCCCCTTTTAGTTGAGTAATTCTTATTTGTGTTTCTTGATTTAAGTATTTTGTTTCATATTGACCTCGATTAGACCTCTATTATGCAGACATCCAACCACTCTAGATACACTTGATGTATAGAAGGATTTCCCTTTTAATTGTGAGATTTTCACTAGCCAAAGAACATTGCAGACTTTGCAGTAGTGCATATGAATTTCAAAATTCACATTAGTAATGATGGTGAGATCTGGTATAGATCACAAATCTATGCTATTTTCTATTATATAATATGTATTTATAAGTTGATTGTAAATAGTTGGGTTAATATGTGATGTTTGAGGGTTGCAAGACTTGATGCAGACGTAGCTCGACAAACAAGAACACTATATGCCAAAGTTTGATTTATGTTTTTATATCTTTCAACTTCCTGAGATAATATTTAAATTTTAAATATCCTTCAAGTTGTTGGAATAAAATTCTACGATGCATAATTTCTCTCTAACATATTTTTGATGCTATATTTGACAAACTTTGAGCTTAAACTTTCAATTGTCCTTTCACAATAACCCAATTAATGACTGATACTCAATCTAAAAAACACAAATGAGTAAGACTTCAAAATAAAAGAATATAAATCTTAATCTTAATCTTATCTTATCAGAATATATATATATATATAAATTTGAGGGATTTCAAATCAATAAATATGAAATTATATTTGTGATCAAATGTTATTCAAGATTTTAAATTCTATTGTTCCCTTTTGCCCCCATTGAAGAACCTTATTCTTCTTAATGTGTTTTATTGTAACCGGACCATTCCAATCCACAATCAACTTAAACATCCTACACCATAAATCACAATTAAAGTATAAAGAAAATCAACTAAAAAAACATTACAGAAATTGAACCATTGAGATCCTCAGTCAACTTAAACGCCATATGCCCTAAATAACCATTAATGGTCTCAATATGACTTTTGGGAAATCACCATTAAAAATCTCAACCATGGGGTTTCAGAAACTATTCAAGTTCCACAATACTAAACCACGAATGTGTATATACATCCCTACAAACACACCGCTCAAGATCATACTCACCTCAGTTCCTTCCTCTACAATGCATCAACAAGGAACAATTTTAGAAAATGAACCGCGCTGGAGCTCCATAACCACCAGTGGACAAGGCATTGACTTAATTGCTCTACCTTGGTCATGCTTACGTTGCACTAGGGTACACGTTATACCAAAATACAAAACCCTTTGCCTTTTTACTAGGATCTTCCATTGTATTTTTTGCGTATTTTTAGTTTGTTTCCTTTATTTTATTGTGTAGTTTTTTCTATGTTTTTTCTTTCCAACCATCATGGTACAACGTAAATTGTAGATTCAAATAAACGGATTCCTAAGTTTTATTTGAGGAAAACAATTAGATTGAGTAGACAAATATATTACGGTATCTAATATCATGAACTACAAAGATGTCAAAATAAAAGATGACCGAAATAAGTGACCTTTGTTTCAAATTAATTTACCCAACAAGATTAACTACACCACTAACAATATGGAGATAACTTTTTTTTATGTTGACTGACTAATATAAACACAATTATACATATAAAAATTAAATGATTATCATTTTATTGGCCTAAATTAGATAGGGTTGATGGTATGTTCGTAAGTTTTATTCAAGAAAAATAATGAGAATTAGTAGACAAATATATTACGGTATCTAATATCATGAAGTACAATGACATAAAAATTTATAAAATACCAAAATAAGTGACCTTTGTCTCAAATCAATTTATACAATGAGAATAATTACACCACTAAGAATATAAAAAAGGGACAATTATTAGTGTTAGATCACTAATATAAACACTCCTATATATAGAAAAAGTAAATGATTATCATTTTCATGGCCTAAATTAGATAAGGTTGGTGGATTATTCGAAATATAGATCAAATAAAACTAGATTAAAATGTTAATAGAGTATTTTAAATTGTATTATTATTCTGTGCAGAAACATTTTAATTAGGTCAATTAGATAGGGTTGTTGAAAAATTCAAAATGTATCTACAATAAAACCAGCATAATAATATTCATATAGTATTTTAGTGTATTATTATTCTTTATAGCCAAAAAATACAATAAAACCACTACGAGACGAAAAAGAAAAGATAAGAAAAAACATAGAAAAAACAACACAATAAAATAAAGGAAACAAATAAAAAATACGTAAAAAGAAACAATGGCCCGTGCGTAGCACGGACCCGAAGGTCCTAGTTATATTGAAAAGGTGGGGGTGGGGGTGAGATTTGTGGACATGGATATTTATGGTCTAAACAATACATTTTAAACAGACTTGGCAAAATAGACCCGACCAGTAAATCAGATCCAATATGTTTCCGGGTCATATAAATTCTACCTGTTTTTACACGAAATTCATTTTAATCCGTCTGATAATCCGAGAAATTCCTGGGTTAAAGTATGACCTGACTTGTTAGGTCATGAATACAAGTATAAAAAATATGAAATTAAGTTAAAAAAGTATTTTTTATATTTTTTTTACTATTTTTTTAAAAAGAAAAATTACAAAAAAGTGAAAAAAATCTACATCTACCGACATGTTGACCCGACCCGATTTGGCATTAAACCCATTATAACTCGACGCATTGTGACTCGGTAAAAGTTCGTCCTGAAATAACCCGACCTGAAACTCTCTAACCTGAACCCGACCTGAACGACCCGATTGTCAGGTCTAATGTTAGGCCATCCACAATGTTGTACTCATGAATTTCTTAACGTTAAAATAAAGAAGGAAACTAATTAACATGTTAGAAATTGACAGTAGAACTCCTCCTTGATTCTAGCATCATTTTTAGTGCAAGAAACTAATTTATGTGACAAAGAAAAAGAGAAAAAGGTATAGAAAATAAATAAATATCAATTAAAAATTAAACTCGTGTTTTTTCTACCCACTCACCTACATTTTCTATCCACTTTTTCTTTACACTTGTACGTACAACTGAACCCAAATTGAGTTTGTGGGTTGTAAGTAAAAATAAGATCAAGTTTCTTATACTGATATGGCAGAGAAAAAAAGCAAAAAATCAGAATAAAAAAATCCTTTTTATGTTTCTCTAGTGTGGATGTCCCTAGTATCTTACTGATATTTCTGAAGGAAAATATGAAAATGAAAATTGTTGAACTATGTATTTTCTTTTGGGTATTAACACTCATACTTGGTAGAGATTAAGGCACTTTATAGTTTAAATTTCGGCTAGGTTTGGTTGATTAAATTGACCTTTGTGGAGACATGGTTCACACGAGCGTTAGATTGATTTGTCCCAATAGCACTAATCTGATCTCATCTGGTTAGGTCATTAAGCCAAAGTTTCTATATCTGCTCTGAAGACTTCACAATGTACCTATCTTCGATTTAGGTCACTGGGCCACTTGATGGACCAAACTGAAGAAGAGTAGCTTCGAGTTAATGTTGAGGATTGTGTTTAGGAGCTAGAATCTTTATACTCTTTTCTTTATCCTAATTCAAAACTTTAGCTCATTTCTTTTTTCCTTGCCATTTTTGAGAAACAATAAAATGCTCTCGTGAGAGATGATGAGAGTGTAATCTATAGTGACCCGAGTTGATACCTTGTAAGTTGTGGTGAGATAGAGGAAGAAGTAAGAAGAATGACTTAGCTACGGTGGTGGCATGGTGTTGATAAGCCTTTTCTATTTATGAACATTTCTAACTCTTGATCTTTTAGCATGTACGCCTTGTTCTTTTCTGTTATTGTGTTCCAATTTTTTTGTCTAGGTATTTTCATGTGATTGATCTGGTTGTTAACTCGGATGCTTAGTGGATTTGGATGAGCCTCTTCTCCTAGGTTTCGCAAATGTAGGACTTTGTCCGAATTGCGTAAAAAAGTCTTTTTGTCTCTTTTCTTTACTGTCTGCTATTTGATTTCTAAAACATTTAACTATAGCAATTGAGGTAGGATTGAGGCGATTAAGAACCTTTCAAATTGGTAGCAAAGCCAGGTTGCCTTTCATTCATCTTGGTTTTGTGAGATATGGAGTAGAAACTTGTGATTGTTTATGTCTTGTTGTTTTCTTCTTCTCATAAAAGAAAACAATATTCCTTCAATTACTATCAGATTTCGAAGGAAGATAAAATTCTATTTATCTCAAAGTTAAGGCTCGAAGTTGATTTTTCAAATCTGGAAACTTTTGGGACTTCACTTCTTGCACTTTCTATCTCGACAATATCCTTCTTGTTTTTAATCCATTCTCGCTTTTTCTTTTAGTAGTTTGTGTGGAAAGAAACCTTTGATCCGAGGTCACGTTGTCCAAATCCAAGCATAATTTTGAGAGAAGGTTAATTGTGACCAGTGAGAATACCATTTGTTTTGTTATTTGTTGAATTACACATGTGTGTTTGCTCTCTTTTGTTTGTAGAAGTGATCCAAGTGTGTCACCTCATTTGAATTCGTGTTATACTTGTGTGTTTGAACATGTATGATGATACAATGAGGTTCAAGCCCTTTGACGAGACATCAGACTTTTTTATACGACAACTCAAAAGGAAAGCTATCATGATTAAGGAAAATGTCGAGAAGCTGTGAGTGGTGGGTACCCTGAGGGTGATACTGAAGATGTAAAGACTGAAAAGAAGAGCAAGCTCATCATGAACTGATGATGTTGTGGCTCATTAGGTTGTAAGTTTTACTAACTCTAAGTCTCACTAACGCCATCCACTCTCATCCTAGTAATCAGCCACCAAACGATCCTCATCCTCCTTTGATGTGACTTTCGCACTCAGTCACAGATCAAAGATCCACACAACTCAACATTCAATAGATCAATCAAACAAGAAACTAAGCGACACAAAGATATGTTTACGGAGTTTGGGCGAACCCTATGTTTGCGGAGCCTCAAGAGGGGAGACTTGGTTCCGATATCACTATACTTAACCAGTCAAGTGTTCACATTTACAAATAGAGAGCAATACGCAATATCTAAGAGCAACAATCAAACACCAAAACTACAAACAACACAGAAAACAGAAAGAGGCACAAGAAAAGGGTTTATGACCCCTTATAGGCTACAGAAGCTGTAGAGAGCTTCAAAGACGATAGGTATCGCAACCACCAACAACGACGCCGGAGAAGACACCGGAAAACACCGAGAGATCTCTGGAAACGCCAATGGCCACCTTTCTAGGTTTCTGAGGGTTTGTAAGCTTGAGAGCATTTTCGCAAAAGCGAAAAGTGTGAAGTGAGGAGAAAACCCTAAACTCAGGGTATAAATACCTCCAATCCATCAACCAGGCCGAGCATATGAACTGGGCTTGCATACCCTTCAAAGCTTCTTCTTCTTCTGGGTTGGAGTTTGGTTAACAAGCCCAATCTACCAATGTTATAACATCAGCTTCCGAACCTTATAATAAATATAAGTGGTGATATAATATTACACACTAGATCTAGGTTTTACCAAAACTCCTACCTCCTAAACATTGCCTATCTACCTCAATCTATGTAACATAAACTATAGACCATAAGTGATACAAGGATTACATATATACAACAATTGCCCTCCTAATCCTTGATCCACTCAGCTCCTTCGAGACTAGTTGACATTAGTTTCCCACGGAACCTCATCACCTGTCCATCGTCGGCCCATTGTTCATACCTCAGTGAACATCACCGATATGAAGGTTGTTCCTGCAAAATACAAATCTGTTAGCAGTTATAACTTTTGTACCAAAGTCTGTTGGGTTTACCTCACCAGCAATATTCACCAATCTAATCTGCTCATTTTCCACTTCATCATGAATAAAATGGAACCTAACATCGATATGCTTAGCTCTCTCATGATAGACAGGGCCTTACATAAATAAAGAGCACTCTGGCTATCAACATTGAGAGATGGGACATACTTCTTTCCCTCTATTTCATATAATATTCCTTTCAACCATGAAGCTTCTTTACATGCCTCAGTAGCAGGAATGTATTCGGCCTCGGTAGAAGAAACGGCCACTATGGGCTGCTCCTGTGATTTCCAAGAAATACAGTTTCCAACCCAAGTGAAAAAATATAAAGCAGTGGACTATCTGTTGTCCTTATTACTGACATAGTCTGAATCAACATAACCAAATAAATCATGTCTAGAAGTGTGTTCCTTATATACTAATCCTAAGTTCTTAGTACCACTAGTGTATCTGAGGGCATATTTCATAGCAGTCCAATGTCTTTCTCAAGGATTTGACACGAACACTAATAGCATGAGCTAAATCAGGCCTGGTGCAAAGCATAGAATACATAATAGAACCAACAACAATATCATAAGACACATTCTTCATTTTATCAATGTCAGTGGCAGTAGTGGGGCAAATATCCTTAGACAACTCAAATTGTCTTCCCAATGGTATAGGTGCAGGTTTGCAATTAATCATAGCAAATTTATCTAACACCTTATGTATATAGTCAACTTGGCAGAGTTTTATTAAACCTTTATCTCTTTCTCTAAGAATGTTTATACCTAAAATCTTTTTAGCACATCCTAAGTCTTTCATATCAAAGAATTTCTTAAGATACACTTTTCAAGCAAGCTATTTCCACTTTTGTGCTACTTATTAACAGTATATCATCTACATATAGTAATATATACACTGGTATAGGCTTCACATGCTTATAATAGAGACAAGTATCATGTTTACTCCTTATTAAACCTAATTTCTGCATACACATATCAAATTTGACGTTCCACTGCCTAGGTGACTGTTTTAGACCATAAAGAGACTTGTTTAATAAACATGCATGATTATGTTTGTTTTTATCTACAAAACCTCTGGATTGTTTCATGTAAATAGTCTCTTTTAGGTCACCATGTAGAAAAGCAGTTTTTACATCCATTTGTTTCAATTCCCAGTTATACACAACAGTCATAGCTATCATTAATCTCATGGTTTTATATTTAAATGCTGGGAAAAAAAATTCATTATAGTCCACTCCCTCACATTGGGTGAATCCCTTAGCTACTAACCTAGCTTTATATCTAGGAGGCTCAAGGTCATTAGATCCCTCTTTAAGTTTATAAATCCATTTTACAATTTATTAACCTAGCTGTGTCAGGTTTGTGAACAAGGGTCCAAGTGTTATTTTCATGCATAGAATTAATCTATCCATTCATAGCTTTAATCCACTCATTAGAACTAGTACAACTTATAACTTTTTTTATAGGTTTCAAGGGTAAAATTAATAAGATCAACAGTGACAAGGGAAAATTCAACAATATTAGTGTACCTAGGATTAGGCTTACTAACCCTAGGTTCTCTATCCCTAGTAAGTTGATAATCAGCTAATGGTGGCTCAATATCAACACTAGAACTACTATTATCATGCATAATAGAGTTAAAGGTAGATGACTCACTTACTCCCCCACCTAATTGGTGAGTTTGCAGGTTAGAACCTTCCCTCATTGTTTCATCACCTTCTGTCTGATCTTCATTCCCCATTATGTCATCAGATTCAGTGTATCCAGAGGAGGAGTGACCCAAATCAAACTCAACTTCCTCTTGATCTCCCTGTCTTGGAAGGTAGATGGAGCAAAGAAAGATGCACCACCTTCATCATGGTCAGTACCTATAGTTCCTGCACTCTCTAGATTATCATTAGACTTATTTTTTAAAATGGAAGTCCTTCTCATTAAAGGTAACATCCCTAGCTATAATGACCTTATAGCCATGGGGCTGAACAAGCAAAAGCTTGTAACCCTTGGTTCCCTCAGGATAACCAAGCATGACACACTTAAGAGCCCTTGGTTGTAGCTTTCCCTGGCTTATTTGGGAATAGGTTGTGCAACCAAAAGTTCTTAAGTTTGTTATGTTTGGCTATTCCCCAGTCCATATCTCTTGGTTGTAGCTTTTCCTGGCTTATTTGGGAATAGGTTGTGCAACCAAAAGTTCTTAAGTTTGTTATGTTTGGGTTTTCCCCAATCCATAGCTCATGTGGTGTTTTTAAATTTATTACCACAGATGAGGGAGACCTATTTATGAGGTAAGATGCTGTAACAACAGCCTCGTCCATAGATATGGCTTAAGACTAGCATGTATGAGCATACACCTGAATTTTTCTAGGAGAGTCATGTTCATCCTCTCAGCTGTACCATTCTGCTGAGGGGTGCCATGAACTGTGAGGTGTCTTTTGACCCCTTGTTCTTTGCAAAAGGAGTCAAATTCATTATTGCAGAACTCTAAACCATTGTCAGTCCTTAGACATTTAAGTTTTAGCCCATTTTGATTTTCAACCATAATTTTCCAATTCCTAAAGGCCTCAAAAGCTTCGTCTTTACTCTTTAATAGATACACCCAAAGTTTCCTTGAATAGAGATCTATTAAGGAAATAAAGTACTTTTTCCCCCTATGGTACCGACTTGAGCTGGGCCCCATAAGTCTGAATGAACATACTCAAGGGGGCTAGATGCTACATAAGTAGATCTAGGAAAACTATGTTTGGTTTTCTTTCCAAACACACAGTTTTCACAAAACTCAAGTTCTGTAGGGGGGGAGTCTATGAGACCTTGTTTGAACAAATTTTTAAGGCCAATTTCTCCTATATGTCCAAGTCTATTATGCCAGATTTGAGTTGTAGTTTTAGTTCCACTAGTAGAGAAATTGAGTTCAGGTGATCCTATTATGTGATAAAGGCCTCCTTTCTTAATATCTCTAATAACAACATTGCCATTCTTAATAATTTCTCTAACTCCTAAGTGGGTATCAATCCTACATTTTTGGTCATCAAATACGGATTCAAAGATAAGGTTTTTCCTAAGGTTTGGGACCCACCTGACCTGTTGGATAACCCTAACTATTCCATCATGCATTCTCATGGGTACACACAATGAGAGATTAATGAGATCGATGATCTTATTCATGATAGAACAGTTACATAAATAGGAGAAGAGAAGAGATACCAGTTCTTAGAAATCCTTTAACTGACTAACAACATTTGACTAAGTGAATTAAAATAAAGGAATATAAAAGATACAAACATTATTCACTAATACACCCCCTCAAGTTGAACGGCTCGAAGGAGAGTTGCAACTTGTTTAGTAGCTCTTGATAACGTGGATGGTGTAGCGGTTTGGTCAAGATATCCGCAAGCTGGTCTGTTGTTGCTATGTATGTCACCCGAAAGGCACCTTTCTGAACCTTCTCTCTAACAAAATGAAATGCCAATACTATATGTTTCATCCGAGAATGGAAGACAGGATTGGCGCTGAGGCTTATGACACCCATATTATCACAATAAATCACAGGTGAAGCAGTATGAGTGTGATGAAGTTCCTACAGGAGAGAGATCATCCATATGACCTCAGCCGCAGTTTCGGCTAAGGCTTTGTATTCAGCCTCCGTTGACGATCGAGCAATGGACCGTTGTTTCCTCGAACTCCATGCAATTGGTGTGCTGCCAAGGTACAACATATAATCGGTAATGGAGTGATAAGTGTCTTTGTCTCCCCCATGATCGGCATCTGAGAAGGCATGAAAAATCAGAGGAGATGACGCAGATATGTGGGTACCATGGGTTGGACTGCCAGCCAGATAGCGAAAAAGGCGCTTCGGCGCGTGCCATTGTTGATCTGTTGGCTGATGCATATACTGACTAAGCTTGTTCGTCGCATAGCTAATGTTTGGGCAAGTCAGTTGTAAGTATTGCAAAGCTCCCACTAGTGTCCTATAATCAATGGGACTCGGAATAACTGTTCCCTGATTGCGGCTGAGCGTATCACTGACAGACAGTGGCGTTCGCGCAGGTTTTGAATCTACCATTCCTGCACGAGTCAACAAGTCCTGCACATATTTTTTTTTGACATAGAAAGATCCCATCTTTGCATTGGATAACTTCTACACCCAAAAAGTAAGTAAGTGGCCCTAAGTCCTTGAGAGAAAACTTAGCAGATAGGTTCATAACAAGAGCCTGAACCATAGACGACGAGTAACTAGTAATGATAATATCGTCTACATAGACGGGGAGATACATGAGAATCTAACCTGGCTTATACACGAACATGGACGGGTCAGACACCGAATTATGGAAAGCAGTGGACAACAAGAAAGATTGAAGTTTGTTATACCATGCCCTCGGGGCCTGTTTTAGCCTGTAAATAGCCTTTCGCATCCTACACACATGATCCGGTTTGGATTGATCAACGAACCCTTATGGTTGCGACATGTAAACCTCCTCTTGTAGCGAATCTTGGAGAAAGGCGTTGTTGATGTCAAGATGTTGTATAGGCCATCCTTGCGTAGTTGCTAGAGCCAAGACAATGCAAACCAAGACCGGCTTGATAGCTAGACTGAAGGTTTCATTATAGTCCCATCCGGGTCAGTGATTGAAACCTTTGGCCATCAAATTTTCCTTGTACCTATCAATCGAACCATCTGTCTTAGTTTTGATTTGAAAGACCCATTTTTTACCAACCAAACTGTAGGACTCTGATGGTGGAACGAGCTCCCAAGTGGCATTGGACTTGAGAGCGTTGTACTCCAATTGCATAGCATCACGTCATTGAGGATCCAGAAGCGCCTGTTTGATTGTTCTGGGTTCAGAGGATTTGACGGCAGAAACAAGATTGAGCTTTTGAATGGGATTTTTGATATTCTTTCTTGATTTAGTGACCATGCATGGAGGTGGATTTGGGACAATTTGGGCCGTTTGGGATGTACATGGTTGTGGTAGTGTTGTGTGGACTGGTGGTGGGGATGGAATTTGGGCATGTTGAACAGACGTCCCAGCAGTTGAATCTGGAGAAGTCACAACAGATGGTGTAGGTGATGTGGTGGTAGTAGGTAAATGGGAGTGGGTCGTGCACTGGAGAGATTGGTGTTGGAATGGGCCGTTTATTGGAGGTGATGGAGTTAGATCGGTCAGCAATTGCAGGCGCAACTGACCCGATTTTGGTGCCATACAATCAGCCTTTGACGGACTTGTACTGAGCTGGTGATTACGGGAAAACAGATTCATCAAACCGCACATGACGCGAGACGTAAATCCAACCCGTTGATGGATCAAGCCAGTGGTAACCATGTTGATCAGCCGCGTACCCTACAAAAACACAAGCAGTAGACCTCGGGTCCAATTTATGGTTAGAATAGGGGCGTAACCAAGGGTAACACACACACCCGAAACTCTTCAACTTATGATATTCCAGGGTCTTATTGAGGAGCTTGGAGTAGGGTGATTGATTTTGGAGGATGGGTGTGGGTAAGCGGTTGATAAGGTAGGTTGCAGTAGTCATGGTGTAAGGCCAATATTTTTGTGGGAGATTAGCATAGGTCATGAGGGATAAGCCAGTCTCAACTATATGACGGTTGCAACGTTCGGCTATACCATTGTGCTCGAGGGTATGTGGTGGGGGTAGTGTGATGGTTGATTCCGGTATCACCAAGTTATCTTCGTAGGCCCATATACTCCCCTCCATTGTCTGTGTATAGGATTTTTATGTGGCTGCCAAACAAATTCTCAACAAGGCTTTTGAATTTTGGAAATAATAATTGGACATCATATTTTCTCTTTATTGGATACAACCAAATATAACGGGTAAAATGATCCACAAACATACAGTAGTATTTGAGACCCTCAGATGATAATACTGGTGACGTCCATACATAAAAAAAATTATTTCCAAGGAAAAATGCGATACAAGAGTTGTTTCATGGAATGGTAGCTTATGAATCTTGCTTATTTGACAGGAATGACATTTTGATTGAGAAAATTTGGAATTGCCTAAAGAGAATTGCTTTAGCATAAAATTGAAGACGGTAGTAGAGGGATGGCCCAACTTGTGATGCCATGGATCCGTTTTATTTAGGTGGAGGTGGTTGAAAGACGGGGAGTGCTTGGGCCAAACGTAGATATCATTGATGCAGAGGCCTCTAATTTTGGTCTTTTGTGTGTGAAGGTCCTTCATTTTAAAAACATGAGGATAAAAGGTTAGATATGAATTGGTTTGTCTGGTCAATTTGGAAACAGATATAACATTATGCTTCATATTGGGGATAAATAATGCACCAGGCAACGAAATACCATGAAGTTTTAGAGTACCGGAGTGAGAGATGTTTAAACCTGAATCATCACCCACAAAAAGTGAGTCCATGCCGCTGTATGGATGGTATACAACCAGATTGTCAAGGTCCGTGGTAACGAGATGAGTCGCACCAGAATCGACGAGGAAGTCCGCAACGGTAGTGCCTGACGTCATTGAGTTAACTTGTGGCTGGTGAGTGTTGTTCCGGTTCTGCGGCTGCGGCATCGGTATATTAGGATGTTGTTGTCGGAACACCGGGAATTGGGGCATGAGGTGTCCGATGGATCAACACCACTGACACTTCCCAAGGTAACCTTTATTCTGGTTCGTCCACCCATCATGCGTATGTGAAGACGCTGAATTCCAACTAGAGTTGGACTGGTAATATGGATTGGGCTGAGCAGATTTGGGTTGGGCCTAATGTTGTGTAGCAAAATGAGAAAACTTCGGCTGGGCGTGCATAGTGAGAGCAGTTGTGGGACTCGCCAATTTCTGCGCCGTCTTCAGATGCACTCACGATTAAGCAGCTTCTCATGGAGTTCAGCAAAGGCGATCGGTAGATCCCTAGCGTTGATGTCATCGATCATCGGTTGGAACGAGTCATCAAACCCGCGTAATATCTGGTTAGTGATATCCTCCTCTGACATCGCGACTCGAATCGAGGCTAACAGTTCCACCACTGTTTTAACCTGATTCATGTACTCTGTAATTGTTGATGACCCCTTAACAATCGACCGTAATCGATCTTTGAGTTGCTTGTTGTGACCACGAGTAGCCCTGGAGAAAGTACGCTTGAGGATCGCCCATAGCTCAGCCGAAGTGGTCGTCTGGTTCACCAAAGAGGCGACCGAATCGGACAGAGTAGGCAGGATGGTGCCATACACTAGGCGGTCTTGCCGCTTCCAGGTATGATAGGCGGGGTTAGAAATGCTTACTGGTGGAGTATCAGTGGAAAGGATTGTCTCCGGTGGTTGTGGGTGAGTCCCTGCGGGGAACTTGAACAAGTCGAATCCGTCTAGAATTGCCTCCACTTGACGCTCCCAGTTGATGTAGTTAACGGTGGTGAGGTCTTTGATGTTGGAATGGGATACGAAAATCAGAGGCTTGTTCCTTTCGTGGGGGTTTGGAATTGTGCAGTTTGGCTTAATAGCCATGGTGATTGAAACTCAAGAAATTGGGAGGTGGATAGGATCGTTTTTATCTGATACCATATGAGGGATTAATGAGATCGATGATCTTATTCATGATAGAACAGTTACATAAATAAGAGAAGAGAAGAGATATCAGTTCCTAGAAATCTGTAACTGACTAACAACATTTGACTAAGTGAATTAAAATAAAGGAATATAAAAGATACAAACTTTATTCACTAATACATACCTTATGCCTTTAATATCTAAGGCAATTTCATCTCCTAACATAACAACACCTTCATCACACTTAGTCAAAGCAGAAAAGCATTTAATATCAGGTGTGGTGTGCATAGTATAGACAAAGTCTACAATCCAGTCATTACAAGTGCTATGATTTTCAGTAATCAATAGTTCATGAGAATAACAAGCAGAAGATTCACAGCTGAAAGAAAAACCAGAGTTATCTTTTTCCTTATTCTTCTCATCTCTTATCTTCTTATGCCAATCTTTAGAAAAATGTCCACTCTTATTACAGTAGTAACACTTCACTTTAGACTTATCATATTTCTTATTATTGTCCTTTTTATCATGCTTGTCCTTATCCTTATTCCACTTTTTTTGATTATTCTTACCCTTCCACTTAGTTAAAAGGACCTCAAACTTAGAGTCATTTTCTAGTCTTTATCCTAGACTTAAACACTTTAAGGGACTCATCTTTCTGAATTATAGCCTCAATAAGTTAGGGCTAATTCATCACGTCCATACTGAATAACATCTTTAATAGTGTCAAATTGAGATGGCAGGAAATTGAGCAAGATTACAACTTGGTGAGTATCTTTTATCTTATCATCACATCGTTTAAAATTATGTGTCATTCTAAGGAACAAGTCAAAGTTTTCTTGAACAATTAAGGAACCATCCATTTTAAAGGTAAATAGTTTGCACAACAAATAAATTCTACTAGGTAAAGACTTAGTCAAGTACAACTTTTCTAATGCGTCCCAAAGAGCCTTAGGTTGAGTGAAACTTACCACGTGACGAGCTACATCGTCAGTCAACTTAATCATAATCTCAGAGTGGGAAAGCTCTTGAATGTCTTTCCTAGTTGACTCCTCAATGTCCAGTAGCCACTATTCAGATATGGCTTTGAAGCACTTCTCGCGAATGAGGATGACCTTCATCTTGACTCTCCACATTGCAAAATCACCAGACCCATCAAAGGGCTTCAATCTTGTTGAATATGCCATAGAAACCTTCAAAGTCAACCAGAAGTTGTAGTTAGAGGACTATGGTAACAGATTTAATCAACACATCAAGAAAAAAACTACTTAACTAAACCTAAGGATACAGAATCAAGCACATAATCCACAAAGAAAAGAAACTGAGAAACAAGATAATGCAACATATCTAGTTCAAGTAACAACGGAAGACGAATCAGGTCACAAGAATTAACGATGTATCAAGAGCCAAAGTTTCAACCTGGCTCTAATACCACTTTGATGTGACTTTTGGACGCAATCATAGATCATAGACCCACACAACTCAACATGCAATAGATCAATCGAACAAGAAACTAAGTGACACATCAATATGTTTACGCAGTTCGAGCAAACCCTACGTCTGCGGAGCCTCAAGACGGGACACTCGGTCCCGATATCACTATACTCAACCAGTTAAGTGTTCACAGTTACAAATAGAGAGCAATAGACATTATCTAAGAGCAACAATCAAACACCAAAGCTACAAACAACACAGAAAATAGAAAGAGGCACAAGGAAAGGGTTTCTACCCCTTATAGGCTGCAAAAGCTGTAGAGAGCTTTAAAGACGATGGCTATCGCAACCAACAACAACAACACCGGAGAAGACACCGAAAAACACCGAGAGATCTCTGGAAATGCCAATAGCCACCTTTCTAGGGTTTCAAGGGTTTGTGAGCTTGAGAGCGTTTTAGCAAAAGTGGAAAGTGTGAAGTGAGGAGAAAACCCTAAACTCAGGGTATAAATATCTCCAATCCATCAACCAGGCCGAGCATATGAACTGGGCCTGCATACCCTTCAAAGTTTCTTCTTCTTCTTCTGGGTTGGGCTTTGGTTAACAAGCCCAATCTACCAATGTTATAACATCATCCTCCGAACTTTTCAATAAATATAAGGGATGACATAATATTACACATTAGAGCTAGGTTGTACCAAAACCCCTATCTCCTAAACATTTCCTATCTACCTTAATCTATGTAACATAAACTATAGAACATAAGTGATACAAGGATTACATATATACAACATCCTTGTCATTCAATATTGTGGCAAAGTGATGTTGATAATTTTAGTGTTATCATGATTGTTCTATGTAAAGAACAATGCCATTTAGTGTGATCGGGATTCATACAACACTATGGGAGCTCATTTCGTTATAACATAAGTTAGGGGGTGTGGAGTACAGACTTGTGTAAACGGAGTCAAGTCTCGGATGACAACATGTGGGGTTAACTCGTCCAATTCCCTCTGAGGTAATAGTTATATGTGAGGAAAGTGTCCCTGTGAGGGAAGTGTCCTGTGAGGGAAGGGTACGAGGAACTGTACCGAGAATAAACAATGGTTGAATAGGTCAACCACGTTCTCAATTGAGAATGTGCGTGTGTGTGGTCAGTTGTAACCACCAGAACGTGTGCCACTACGTGTGTAACCGTCAGTAACCATCGGTAACTGTCAAGGACATTTCCCTGATGAGGTAACTGTTAGAGAAGGAAGTTGTAACCGCTTGGTAACTGCCATAGCCGTCATGTAACTTTCATAACTGAATGTGGGGAGTTTCCTAAATCCTATATAAAGGGTTCTAGGACATAGTAGTCTGGTTGATCGAACTTAATCTTTCATATACAAAGCTGAAACTCCAAAAGTTCTATATCTCTAGAGTTCGATCCTAATCAAAAGCCTTGATTTGGATCGATTTGATTTGTCTTATCTCACTTCAAATTTCATGGATACCCTAAGGCTTGATAAGGGGAAAAATATTGATTTCATAAAGCGTTTACGCGATTCAATCCTTTATCCGGTTTGTGATCGATCTTTTGTTCGAAACTTTATTGCCATAACTTGATCTATAGATGTGCAGTTCTCACACCCCCATTCACATGGAGGAACTTAGAACCGAAATGGAGCAAGGACGTAATTTGTAGATTCGCAAAGGAGAAGATGCTCAATCTACTTTGACAGTTCCAAGGTTTCTACTACCGTCCAGGAAAGTGTACGTCAGAGGTGATTGAAGATCAAGATGTGAATAGCCCAATTTACCAACAAGTGACAAAGCCGAAAAACAGAGGCCACTATGTCTTCAAAATATCGTTCTACAAGTTAGATGACCCGACCCAAGTAACAAGCATACCTATCATATCTTTCACTACAATATTTTAAACAAACCACTCTTAACCAGAACAAATCTTGTTCCTTTAGGAGACGTGCATCCCATGTTGTCCATGAACACCGAGTTGCATTAATGCATACTTCTCATACCAAGGGCTTCTTCTGTTTTACTCTTGTATAGTATCTCCCAGTCAAGCAAATGAGGTTTGCGCTACTTGTCTGAGGATCCCCAAACGAATACCCTCGTCTTCTTTTCTATCTCATCATACACACATAACAGGAGGTCCACTATTTCTAGGTGTAGTAGGGTTTGTTCTCCATAGAGCTCTTGGCAAGTGTCACACGGTCGACAAAGGATAGCATCTTGGTTTTCTAGTTAACCAATTTCGAATTCACTCGTTCACCAACTACTGTACCAAATCACTCAGAGTACCCTTAGAGAATTAAAGCACCTATTTTTCAAAGTTCACCTTATCCCTTGACGTCGTGCAAAACTTATTCAGTAAGAACCAATCACCTCCATTTTCTTGCGGGAAGCCATATTGAAGAGAATCAAGTCATCCGTATAGAGAAAGTGTGAGAGCATCACCCCCCCCCCCCCCCGTCATTCGAAAGCTTGATAGGCTTCCAGGCACCGCGTATGACCTCCTCGTCAATCACATGTCCCAACCTTTTCAAGAATTATAGAAACAAGTAAGGTGATAAGGGGACGCATACCCTAACTCGTATCAAAGCATTCTACAATAGAACCATACCATAAAACACATGTTACAAGATGTGACACAATTCATGGCAACCTTGATCTGATGTGAAGGCAGCCTAACTTCTCCTAAACAAGTAAGGCGATAACGGGAGGCATAACCCAACTCGGCTCAAAGTAGTCTCCAATGGAGCCATACCATAACATACATGTTACAAGATGTGACACAATTACCTTGATCTGATGTGAAGGCAGTCTAGCTTCTCCCATAGTATCTTCAAGAAAGTTCTAATAAACCCGATCATACTCGATCTCATAGAGTGCATAGGTTCTTGCATTACCATGATGTTTTTTGTGATTTGATGCCCTGATACAAATTTAGCTTGGTTAGGAGAGGCAATAGTCCTCATGATCGACTTCATATAGTGCATTGGAGCCTTGTTAACAATTTTAATCATTGCGTTACACAAGCTTATATGACGGAGTTGGTTCACATTCCCCAACAACTCAACTTTGAGAATAATCACTAGCCAAGTCTAATTCATACCCGGTGGAATCCCAACACCACCAAGGATAGCACGGACCGTCTGCCTAACCTCCACTTTAACTATCTGCCAATTTCACTGCTAGAAGAGCGCACATGAAACCCATTGGAGCCCGACAACAGAGCCTCCATGTTTTGTAAAGCATAAAAAACATTCTAGCAAGTAAATGAAGCAACATGCATATCATACTACGAGTCAGAGATCCTAGAGAACCGGTCACGAGGCCTGTCATGCAGAACCACATGCTCCTCCTCCTTGGTTTACAACTTGAGCAAGTGGGAGTTCATTAAATCTTGCATCATCGCGTGATCATAAATCCAGTCCCATTAACATCCTGAAGCCCCTTAATCTTATCTACTATCGATGAACCGTCACACAAGCATGAAAGAATTTGGAATTAAGGGCCCCATCCACTAATGCATTTGGGCGAGCTTTTTGGACCTATAACAAATGAATCTGATCAAGGAAACGGTTGAACCACTTCTGCAATTTCGTTTCCCTCTACAAGGACAACTTTTCATGCTTCTCTACAAGGGAGGATGCACTTGAGACTGAGTGGGTGTAACACCACGAATCCGCATGAAAATATTACTGTCGATGACTTCAGACTCTCACGTCCAAAATCACCCAAGCTTATAACATTGAACAAAAACATGAATATATATAAATAATATCAAAGTTTTACATGATAGTGCGGAAAATCCAGCACAATGTGGAATAGTAATCCAAATTACATTTGTGAAAGACTTGTGAAAATAAGGATTACCAATATAACTTATTCAACATCAGGATCGTCAACCTTGATAACGTGAACTTAAAACATAAACTGCCAACTACCGGGATTTCTTCTTCAAATCTCTGGAAGCACCACGTGATATTCCGTATGTGGACGGATGACACCAGCCAACCATGCAAGGAAAATAGCGGTCAGTTAGTTTAATGAAAGACTATGCAAATGAGATTTATATTATGCTCTATGTAGTCGTATCTAGTTAAAATCCATCGATTCTCGAATAAAAGCTGAAAGTCGATGGCAACTCCGACACTTCCATTGAATTAGGAAAAGATATATATAGCAAGAGAAGACTCCAAAGGAATTGAGTCGTATGGGAAATATTTATACCAAGAGAAGACTCTAATAGAATTGAGTCTTATGGGAAATATTAATTACAAGAAAAGGAATTGGGTCAACGATCATAGTCTTATGGGAAATATTTATAACAACGACCATAGTTTTATAAAACAACTATGTGAAAATATTTTAGATCATTCACAACAATAGTTTTATAAAACAACTTTCCATGAATAATTGGGTAACGACCAACCTCACCGCATACATGTTGGGCGAATTCAGATTGGATATATGACTTACTTAACCAGGAGGCCAGACAATTTTCCAAGTTGTAATAATTGTCCGGAACGCATTAATTAGGCACACAAGTGCTCTTTATCTTTCGTACTTCCAAAACAATCATTACGTTGAAACTTTTAATAATGTATTGCAATGAGAATCCCTAAAACACACAGTACTTCATACTAAATGGCCACTCGCTTCTACTCGCTCTGACCTATTACCTCCTCAAAAAGCCCCAATTCTCAAAATCCCTAAAACACACAGTACTTCATACTAAATGGCCAATCAATCCCCACTTTCTAAGCTCACCAAATAAGAGCTTCTTGAAGAGCTCTTGGCTTCTAGAACTGCGGATCTTAAGCAAATAGCACAACGAAGGCTTGAAAGAATGGCTTTGGCTGCTCAGACTTCTACAGCTCCTCCACCGGTGACACCAAAAGCTCCGGTGTAAGGATCAACGTCTTCACAGACTCCCGACACTCCAGCTAATCCAGAGCTAGGTGTTACTGATATCGCCGAAGGTACATCCGCACAATCAATTAAATAGCTTGTACCATTTATTGATCCAATCACGGCCTCAGTCCCCAACGTGCTCACAGATCTAGCAAATGTTGAGTCAGAGGTATTTACGACACCAGTAAAGAAAGAAAAAGCTGAACAACTCTTGCTTACCACTCCTTCTCACCCCCATACATTAGCTGCTTCATTTAAAGATGAAGAGGATGATAAATTTTCCCCGTCCCAGCACAAGCTCATTAAGGATGCTAAGAGCGCGTCAAAGGTCGCAGGTAAACGCAAGATGATTGAGATTGAGAAGGAAGATCTTCTTAAGAGGCTCTGGAGGTGGTTAAGAAAGAGAAACATTCAAAAGCAAAGAAGCAAAAGAAAGAGGTAAAGGCAGTCAAGTCAGAGCTTCCATAGTTTCCAACCGCTTCCTACTGGAATAGTGAAGCGAGATATACTAGTTCCACTAATTGTATTGCCAGAGATGCTTCAAGTGATTGCAGACGCTTCAATTTCAGATCGTTTCACCTACTTACTCAAGATACATAACTGGGATAAGCTCCAAAGCGAAGTAACTAAAGTTGATCTCGATCTTGTTCGTCAATTTTATTCTCGCTTCTCTAGCAACTCTACCTCTGGTGAACCTTCTTCGATCACTTTTCATTGGCTGAACGACGCTCAATAAAGCTTCAAAGTCATAGACCTGGCTAAAGCGATTGGTCAAGATCCTGGTCCAAATGGCTCCTTGGTTGAGTTAGGTCGACTCTACAAAAAGAATTGGCCTACAGATTCCAGAGCAATCAAAGAGGCGGTATTTGGTAGAAATGTCCCATACTGTGTTGAAAACTGATCACCTTTCAGCATTTAAGTGACTCGTCCACCATTTTATCGTCAAGAATATTACCCCCAGGAACTCCAACCTCGACCATGTCACTATCTCAGATTGTTGTATAATGGCAGAGTGCTTAAGTAGAGAGCTCATCAACACGACACAGATAATGTTCTCTCACATGGTGGTAAGTCGAGCTCATCATGGTAGCCCTCTCCCATTCTCTCCCATTATAGCTCGAATGTTGAAGGAAAAAGGTCTCTATAAGCCTATCAAAGAGACCAGCTTCAACGATGTGCTCACTATAGAGAAGTTAACCGAGCTCGTCTCCAAACCCCCTCCAGCGAGATTATCCTTACCTGTAGCCAGCTCCTCCAGAACCCAATGTGGATATGTGACTACACCCGCTGCCAATGAGTCTCAAGTGTCAGTTTTTCATGCCATTCAGCTCCAATGTTCCACCCTTGAAAGGCAACTTACCGAGATAATCACACAGTTACAGCTTATGACAGAGCGACAAGAAGAAATGGCCAGAATTATGTAGAACTTGGTTGCTCTCACCCGAAAGAGTGATGACTAGGGTGTTAAGCTTGTGTTTGTGTGTGTTTTTTTGTTATCTTTTTTGCTTGCTTGAAAGTTTAACTCGTACTCTCTAGGTTTTCCCAGTGACAAAGGTGTACGATTTTTGAATGTTTATAGAGTATGCCTTATGGTTTCTATAATCCTGTGCTTTATGATTGGTTACACCTTAATTTTATGTGCTTATTGTCTTAATATGCTTAATTAATGAGTTTATCTTTCTTGCACTTTCCACTTTAGTTCCTTTTGCCTAAATTACACTTACATTTTTTGATGATGTCAAAAGGGGAAGTAAATAGATTCATATCTTATTCAACTAAAGGAAAAGATATTAGACCAACTTGGTCTAAGGGGGAACAAAGATACTCTTGATAAGTGTTTTTAGCAAAGTTATTGAGCTAATTTGTTATATCTGAAAGTACTTGATTAAGCTTCATTGCATATCTATAGCTTAACTAAGTACGCTTTGAAATATATTGAGCTTTATTGTTTAAGTGTTTGTCATCATCAAAAAGGGGGAAATTGTTGGTTTGAGCTAGAGTGTGTAACTAGCTAGATCAATCATTCCGCTTGTCTTGATCGATAAACATAAGTATTTGATGTCCATTGTGTGTGATAAGCTTTCCAAGAATAGCTTGAGGATTTAGGAGAGTTGATTTGCACAAGCGAACTAGCTTAGTCCATGAGGAGACTAGCTTAGTTCCTAGCAGGGAAAGCGAATCTCGTCAATGCAGAATGAAGTGAAGAATAAATAAGTAAAGAGAAGATTTAGGACACGGAAGGACTAGCTAGAAGCGAAGAGAGTCGTTGTGAGAGCTAGTGGATCTCACTTCAAACTCAGAGAGAATATACAAGTAGTCAAGTGCGAAAGCGAGTGTCTACAGAGGAATCCTACACCAATGCATAAAGAATATGGGTCAAGTGAATAGAAGGCCGAGAAGCTAAGGATAGGGGAAAGAGGAGGATTTCTACCTATGGATAGTGATGGACGGAGATCTTCAAGCTAGACATATCAAGGACACGCTAAGGGTGTGGAGAGGATTGCCAACGTGGACAAAGCCGTTACTCAAGAGAAGAAGCACAAAACGCGTGAGGCTGTTGATGCTTTCCAGAGGTGGATTGATCACACGGATTGCTGAGGTGGACTTTTTCATTGACATAGGATATAGTTTCGCTAGACTTGGAGGATAAGTTAGGAATATTATTTGTATGTGCAACAGGTGATGTTAGACACACGATTTTATGAGCTGAAGAGCTAAGAGAGCTAGAGAGCTTTAGGAGAGAAAGCTGAGAGAGTTGAGTGCTTAGGAACTTCACTTGATGAAAGGAGATAGCAAGAGTGAATCTGACAAAGTTAATAGCTACAGGAAAGCTACTATGTGCTGAGTCCGTTGTGAAGTAAGCGAGTGTCCTAAATCACCTTGAGAGTTGAGTGATTGCTTGTATTGTGCTGAATGCCAGATTGTATTGAGAGAGAGTGTTATTTGGTGTGTAATTACTCTTTATTAATATAATTATTAGTGGTGAGTTTTATCCCGATCTTAGTAGAAGCTTAGGGTTCTCACCTTGGGGAAAATCCTTGCATTGAGCCAAACTTAATTACTAACATTTCTAAGTTCAAAATATTGAAGCTAATCTCCCCTTCCGCTACTCTAACACACTAGCTTACTAGCTTGTTGTGTTTAACTTGGAGATTAGACTAGCTTAATTGTGTTTTCAACATTCATATCTTTAAAACACTTAAGCGAGTCGATCAAGCTACTCTTTCATTAAGAGATACTCGATCCGATCATTATCTTGATTGATAAAACCTACAGTTAGTCTAATGAAAGACTATGTATATGGGATTAGTATTATGCTTTATATAGTCGTATCTAGTTAAAACTCATCGATTTCTCGAATAAAAGCTGATAGTCAAGAGCAACTCCGACACTTCCACTGAATTAGGAAAAGATATATATAGCAAGAGAAGACTCCAAAGGAATTGAATCTTATGAGAAATATTTATAACAAGTGGAATTGAGTCTTATGGGAAATATCTATAACAAGAAAAGACTCTAAGGGAATTGAGTCTTATGGGAAATATATATATATATATTTGTGTGGAAACATTCTAGATAATTCACAACAATAGTTTTATAAAAGAGCCTCCCATGAATTATTTCGGTCAACGACCAACCTCACGGCATACGTGTTATGCGAATTCAAATTGGAAATATGACTTACTTATTCAAGAGGCCATGCAATTTTTCAAGTTGTACTAATTGTCCGGAACGCATTAATTAGGCACACAAGTGCTCTTTATCTTTCGTACTTCCAAACGATCATTAAGTTAAAACTTTTAATAATGTATCGCAATGAGAACGAAGGGAATAATCCCGATTGTCGGCACTAGCTAAGTGCATCACCACTTATATCCGCATATAAGGGTATGTTCATGACCAAAGAGATTAGGACACATCCTCCTAATACCAAGTTATGAAGAAATAACTAGACCTCACAAGGTACATAGTGTTCCTACGAATACTCGTACTAACTACACATTCATATCCACATCAATCCACAACATAGTTCATCTATCATCCTAAGATAATAATTTATATAAGTATATATAATAAGTGTAGTCACTATATGAATACAACCTAAATATGATATTTTATTTTAGGTTTATAATTAATGTTCCCAACATACAAGAGAATAACTTTATCCCAACTCAATATAACAATTGATTCCTTTAAATTAAAACAAATAAGGAATAAATTAAATAATCAAGAGTGAATCACCACTTGCCTTATATCAGAAAATGTTGATACGTATTGAACGAAAATAAGGTTCCTAGTTGACGGGCTCGATTCAGAATGAATCGATTGACGGGATGTATAAGCATACATATATATATTATGTTAAATTAGAATTTTTTTTTGTAGATGCACACAAATAAATAATGGCATAATACTTAGAGTATTACCATAACCCCGAATATAATTCGGCAGAACAGATGTTGATGTACAGTTAGGTTCAAACTGCTTGTTCAAGGCTCAGATGGAGACGGTACCGGACATAGTTGGTACCATTGTTTCGTATCAAAACAAACTACAATTTAGAATCAAGAAAATATAGAAAAGATGAGTTATATCCTATGGAAAGGGGAAACCATGAGCACTTATTGCTCACACCGGAAATCATAGGCTGATCTGCGCAATGAACTTCGAAGTGCTCGTTCAGGGCTCAAATAACAATGAAACTGCATGTGGTTAGTATCATTAGTTTTGTATCAAAACGAACTAAAATTTCTAATAAATAAAATCAATAAGCGATGAACTATAGCCTTGAAAAAGGCTAAAACCGTAAGCACTTACTGGTCACGTCGGAAAATAGTTGTTGAAGTAAGTAATGAACTTCGAAGAGCTCGTTCAGGGGTCAAATGATAACGAAAATGGACGAGACGGATGTCATTGGATTCGTATCAATAAGAACTATAATTTAGACTCAAGAATCTCAGAAAAGCATCATCGAGAGCTTTGTAAAAGCAGAAAAATAGAAGCGACATAAAAACAGTGTAAGCACGACTTACAATGTTCGGAGTCGAATCGATGTCGTTCGGAAACCGAATTGGATGATTCAAGAGTCGAAATCCACTAATTTGAGTATAAGAAATTCGAATTTTTGGTGGAAACAAAGAAATAATGGTTCAAACTAGAGTAACTGGAGGGATTTCAGATTCGGTGTGAATGAGTGAAAATAAGGAAGGGGATGAAAATCAAAATGCAAAGCTCCTCTATTTATAGGAGGAGAGGGTTGATTGTGGTGAATGATAAGATGAATAGAACACGTTATAATGAATCCTTATTTATAATAGAAATATTGAATTTAGGCTCTCGAAAGCCATGGAATAAGGAGTAGGGAGAAGAAAATGTGGATGTTAGGGCATTGTTGAACATAGTCGAGCTTTGAATTATCACAACAATAAGAGAGGTTGGAATAGGACTAGTGGGGTTTATGATTCATTGAATCTCCTAGAGGATGAAGATGAAGAGAAATCAGATTTCAACTAATTAAAGGATTTACCAAAATTTCCAGAAAGTTACAAAGTACCCTTCTAGCAAAATCGACTTTTCAAAATAATTACATGGCTCTACAAAGTATTTTCTACAACTTGAGAAAATAGCCTCGAAGATATATTTAGAATTTTAAATTATAAATATTTAATCATTTACTTATTTATATGGAAATAAAATCATTTAAATTATTATCATAATAAGTTAATATCATGATTCAAATATAAATATCTTTATTATTAAATAATAGTAATATTGCATAGACGCTCGTTAGTCGAAAAGAGGGTAAGGTGTTTCTAAAAATTAGAAAAATACCCTTGAAAAATATAATTAAAGTTTAAATTTATACCCAATTAAGTATCAACTTTATCATTAAGGTATACAACAGAGAGGGTTATTACAGTGGGGCCTATAGCCTCAGTGATTCTTTGTTTTGAATTAGATTTTTATAATTGTATGTCTTGGTATAAATTCTTTTTTTTTGTTAAAATGTAAATAATATAAACGGTATGTCCCCTAAATTGGGGAATTCAAATCACAGACAGTCCAAGAGCACACATGGAATAACACACATGCTATCCATATTATGCTAAATAATCAACATCTAGTGTACAAATGCTGAAACAACCATAGAAATAGGAAACATGTCATAAAGAAGTCTAAAAACATGAATGCTAATCTGCCTAACAATAACCTCAACCGGAATCCGCTTGTGCTAAAAAACAAGCGCATTTCGCGCCTGCCAAACCAAGTAAACCGTTGCCGAGAGTGGAAAAGTCTGAGCCCTAGCAAGAACCCCTACGCCATGTGCATGCGCGCGCAACCAGACCATAGTACTATCAATAGAAGTGCACGAATGCGGGATGTGAAAACGGGGGCATACTGCCTGCCAGATACTCAGAACAACCGGACACTCAAAAAAGAGGTGTGAATGAGACTCATCTGCCGACTCACAAAGACGACAACACGGATCAACGTCAAGAAAGAACAATTTGTCATAGGTAGATAACCGTCCGAGCATAGCCAACCACAAAATGAACGAATGCCGAGGAGTGTTATGCTTGGGTCAGACCTCATCCTTCCAAGACATACTCGGTTTCCTATCACGGAGCGCATCATACGCAACCGAGTAGTCATAAATTCGTGATAACCCATTTACGACACAATATACGTTAAAAGTTTAGCTCTTTTTATTTATGGAGGCTATTTGCCGAATCTAAAACATGGTCGAGATATCTTGTAAGCTAAGAAATGGAGGATCACTAATCTTAATTAGCGGGAGACTAAACGCTGACCGGGAATTAAACAAAGCCTTCCAGATCCGAGAACCGATCACTGACCCTCGATCCACGGGCATGCTATCATCGGTCCCGGATCAAGATCCCTTCAAATGAGAGTCTTCAACTCTATTTATAGAGCGGGTAATTCTTCAGCTAAGCAAACCCTCCTGGCTAAGTTTCGTTCAACTGCTTGTCAACTACCTGGTTGCATGAGTAACCTGCTTGTATCAACAACCTGGTTGCACAAGTAACCTGTTTGTATCATCTACCTTGTTTCATGCGTAACTTGCTTGTATCAGCTACCTGTATGAGCTACTTGGTTGAATTACTTGCTTGACTATAACTCGCCACCACTCAAACGTCACGCAAGCATACGAATTTATCATACACAAAGAGGAAGTCGTCCGATGTTAAATATAAAAATAGGATGGAGCGTTATTGAAAATAACGAGATCTGTCACAGCCTCATGCCTTGGCTAACTTGGCGCTAAGTTATCCGAGAAAAGGATGTCATTGCAGTTAGCCAAGGCAATAAAAGGATGTCGTTGCATAATGTTGCATTCCTTCTTTGCATACATCATGTAATCATTGCGTTCCGTTGTGCATTGTATTCCATCATCACTAGTCGGGCTCCTCCTCATAATACACCTTCGAGTTTTCAAGCCTTAGACATCATTCCGCTTTGTGCACCAACTTTCGTCCCTGCATGATCGTCATCATCGACTCCCTCCGTCATTATGGCTGAAACTTGATCGTCATCCTTGACTCCCTTCATCATTACGCTTGGAGTTGATTACCCTCATCACTCTTCCTGATTTCGGCCTTACGCGCTTCCCCCTTATCGTGCTAGATCGCTATCCTCAAGCGTAATCATTGAACCTCTGCTCCTTACCTCATTATTAACGATCTTAAACCTCCGACACTGCACCTCCGCGCTCAACATCACCGCCCCAAAGCCGATCTTCACCATGACCTCAATCTTCACACATCCTACTGTCCCCTTCATTTCCCTACTCATGTTTGTTCATTGTGCTCTTGTTGTCCATACTTTATCAATACATGGAAAGCCGCGTCAAGTTGTCATTAAATGGTGCATCTTCTCTCGGTATAATGACGCAGTTGTCCATCCCCATGCATGCTCCCTCACCACGCTAGACCTAGTCATCATGTCTTCCCTCGACCTTGATTGTTCTTGATCCCTACGTGGTAGATTGTCAAACTAGCTTAACCCGAGGAGTGAGATAAGACCAAGTGTATATCCACTTGTGTTGTTAGTTGTTGCCTCCGAGTTCATACTTATATGTTTCACCCTCAAGAATATCAACATAAGATTTTGTACTCAGTGCGTTATAAGTTCCAACTATAAGACGCGATGAGCTAAAGATCAGTCATACATTGATCCGAGATTATATCTATGGCGAATTGTCATGGTCAAGAATGCGACGTTATATAAGCGACAAGAATTATCGAAAATAGTGCAACCCGCCAAAGAAAATAAAGGGGTGTCGTAGTTGATGCAGTTTAGGAAGTAAGAGAGGGGATCTAGACGATGTAGGTTGTCAACAAGAATAATAGATTAAATATGGAGCGGAAATTGAATAGGGGAGATGATAATTATAGAGACACAACCTTGGATTAGGAGGAAAAACCCACGCAGCCTTTGAAGAGGTGGAGAAACTCTTTGTACGGATCCGAGACCAATGCCACATACAATGCTACACAACGACGTATTGATTCGATCATCGAGGCACAATGAGGAGACCTTTCAACTAAGCAAGCACCAATCCTTCAAACGGAGAGACACAAGCAAGGAGATGAAGGTTATGGATGAACACACACGTTTTTTAGGAGATTCTCAATCGCAGCTTTGTGTTGAACAAAATGCATTTTCTGATTTAATGAAATTATAAAAAGATTGCAAGGGAAAAGGAAGCCTTAAATAGTCAAGCCAAAAAAGTAAGGGCCGGATGGTTTAGGCTCCCGAAGGTTTCGGTTCACCTAAATGTCTTGGTTCGAACCAATGCTAAGAAATGGGAAAGAATCACATAGAAATGAGTTCAAAAACCAAACATAAAACAACATAAAATGTCTAATCAAATACTAGCTAGGACAGGATGAAGACTAAGCATAGTCTTTATTAACACCCATAGGTATAAGGTGTTCTTGAGCCTCCTCTTGCCTTTGATATCGAGCTTGCAACCACTTGATCTACTCCTCTTGTAGGGCCTTAGCTTGAGCTCTAGTGATCGGCCATCAATGGTAGGTGTAGGTGTAGATGATCGTTCATCATTCTCCCCTTCTTTAGAGGGATTGTCCTCAAATCACGTTCATGTAGCTCATAAGGGGTCAGGTCACAATTGCTGAAGACCAGGCTAACACCATACTCCTCGGGTAGGTCTAAAACATACGCATGTCGCCTACCCGCTGCAGCACCTTGAATGGAACGTCTCCTCTCGGTGATAGATTGCTCGTCCTTAGGCTCGGGAACCTCTCCTTCCTCAAGTGAAGCCACATCAAGTCACCTTCTTCAAAGATCAGCTACCGACGTCCATGGTTTGCCTTCTCCGCGTTCTTCTCGCCCTTGCACATCAACCGAGCCTTTGTCTCCTCGTGTATAGTCCGCATGAACTCCACCTGCCTAATTGCATCAAAGTCTGCTCGTCCTTTCATAGGTAACGGCTTAAGATCCAAATGAGTTAACGGATTCAAACCATACACACATTCAAAAGAAGACATGCCAGTAGATGTATGAATTACCCTATTATATGCAAACTCTACTAAGGGTAAAACATCTTCCTAAGCCGTCAAGTTAGACTTGATTACCACCCTAAGAATAGTAGATAAAGTCCTATTGGTTACTTCCGTTTTGACCATCGGTTTGGGGATGGATAAATGTAGAGAATAACAACCACAAGGTCTTCCAAAAATAACTTAAGAACTTCACATCCCGATCACTTACAATAGACCTCGGCACAACATGTAGTCAAACTATATTGCTAAATAATAGATTGGATATATTGTATGCATCATCGGTTTTATGACAAGCAGTGAAATGTGTCATTTTAGAGAAGCAATCAACAATCACAAAGATCGAATCTCTCCCCTTCTTAGTCCTAGGCAACCCCACAATGAAATCCATGCTAATTTCAGTCTGTGGGGCATTAGTAATAGGTAAGGGAGTATACAATACATGTGGTTTAACTTAGACTTAGCTCTAAGACAATCAACACACTTTTTCACACAAAATTCAATATCTTTCATCACGCGTGGCCAATATAAATGAGCATGCAAAACCTCATAAGTATTATCCCTACCAAAATGACCCATCAATCCACACTTATTAGCATCATCATCAAGTAAAGATCGAAGAGAACTCCTAGGTATGCAAACTCTATGCTCATGAAACAAGAAACCATCATCTAAGTAAAACTTATCAAATGGACCTCTATCCACACAACGAGTAAAGATATCACCAAAATCAGCATCATCCACATATAACTCCTTAATATAAGCAAATCCAAGTATCCTAGAGTCCAATGTGGTCAATAAAGTGTGTCTCCTAGACAATGCATCAACTACTACATTTTCTTTGCCCTTTCTATAGCATCTAACATAAGGAAATGTCTCAATAAATCTCATCCACCTACCATGCCTCTTATCCATCTTATTTTGTGATCTAAAGTGTCTAAGTGATTCATGGTCAGTTCTACGTACAAATTCCTAGGCCATAAATAGTGTTTCCAAGTTTTAAGCACCCTAAACAAGGCATAGAGCTCTCTATCACACTACTAGGATACAGGATATTAGCGACGGATTTTTTCATCGCTAATATCGACCATTCCGTCGCTAATTGGCTTTTGCGACGGACTTCCGTCGCAAACTGTCCGTCGCTACCTATGTAGTCGCCAAACAAGATTTGCGACGAAATGGAGATCCGTCGCTATTTTTAAGATGGAATTTGCGATGGAATTCCGTCGCCAAATGTGGAACTAGGAGACGGAATTTTTGCGACGCCATGGAGACGGAAATCCGTCGCTAATCTTGACCCCTGGAGACCGATTTTAGCAACGGTTTTTGAAACGGAAATCCGTCGCTAATTCTGACATCCCGGAGACCGATATGCGCGCGGTTTTTGCCACCGATTTCCGTCGCTAAAAATGACCCTAGCCTCAAAATTTTGAGACGGATTTCCGACGCAAATCCGTGTCTAATACCATTTATAGTTTTAGATTTTTTCATTTCATTAGATTTAATATTTGCACAATTTATAAATTTTTATTAAACTTAGAAATATTATAAAATCAATCATAAACAAGCATAGAAATAATAAATTAAATCGAAATTGTTATTACAAACGTCGTTCGTTGAAAAAAAAAACAAACATACAAATTATTAAAAACTTAAGATTCGGACCGTCATCATCATCGTCTTCTTCTTCTTCTTGCGGACGATATTGTGGTGGAAGGGTCGCATTCATCATTGTCACGTTACCTCGTATGAACTCGGACATTTGCGCCTGTATGTCTCGATGCAAACGTTACTGCATTTCCGTATACATTTCTGTTCGCATTTGATTCAACTGCGATTGCAACTGCAATTGCATCTCCGATCGCAACTCCGTTTGCAACTGTTGAATATCTTCTTGGTTTGTCCGAGAGGACGAACCGATGTGTGATGGCCTGGAATGACGCGCCCGACCGCGTCTTGTGTCGATGTATACCCCGGCCGCTGAACAAAGTCCGTACACCCGGTTCTTCTTGTTGACGCCTTCCACCTCTAGATAGACCTGCATCGGGTCCATGTCAGCCATACTCGCATCCTGACCCTCTTGGGTCGGTGGCTGGGACGAGGAAGCAATCCTCTGGGCGAGCGCTTCCTACAATCACCGATGAAAAATGGTATATATAGTTAGATATACTAATGAATAAGTTATAACGTAATACAGTATACAAAATACATACCGACAACTTCTTCGCCCTCGAGTCTATAAGGACAGGCTTGTCCTTCCTCGACGTGTGTGTGTGGCGGTACAGCTCGGGAGCCGTCGGTGCACGACCAAGCTCCTTAGACTTATCAAAAACAAGACGAATTATTAGTATGTCATAAAATTAATAAGTTTCATTATACGAATCGAAAAGATAAAGTTAAGAATCAAACCAAGACGTCGTAATGCCCAATGAAGGATCGAGATCCTCCCGTGTGGTGCACCAATCCGGTGCCCCGACCCTCAGGCTCGCTCATGCGATTGGCATGAGCAGTGCGGGACCTCGCCTTCTCTTCTTCTGTGTCCCAATGGCCCTTCCAGTTGGCCCAAACGTCAGCACTCACCGCGTGATGCGGTTTTCCAGCCGTCTTCATCTTGTTAAGGACGTCTTTGTACCTATAAAACAAAATTATTCAAAAAATTACAAAGTAAATTAATGAATTATATTTTAAAGGATAGTGATTTACAACTTACCGGTTTCCCGCATGTCTCAAAAAGACACGATACATGTAGTCCTCGCTGTATTGGTCTTCCCAAGTATACTCTTTTTGAAAGAGTAAAATATATGCTTGTTGTTATAAGGTACTTGTACATTAACGTATTTGTGAAGTGAATAGATAAATAATTACCTTGAATTCTTGCCAATAATAGTCTACTTGGTTGGCCGATAAAAATCGCCAGGCACTACCCTCGGGGAAGAAACTTTTCCGGAAAATCTCTCGTATAGAACGGGAAACCGGTCCGGACGGCTGAATCAACGACCCGGACTCGTCGGGTCGGACAACTACCCTGTCATCGACATCCACCGGTGCCGGTGCAACAGAAGAAGAGGGACCGGCCTCGGAGACTACTCCCAAGGACCGGCCATGCCCACGGCCACGACCTCGACCACGACCACGACTGGCACCTGTCTGCTCACTCGTCGATCCTTGTCCTCTCATGACTTCAATAATATGTATTAAAATGGAAAGACGCAAACATAATTAATAACTAAAGATATTATTATATGTCAACAGTACAAAACACTAATTAACAATCTATATACAACAAACAACATAACTACATCAGTCAAGTTCGTCTTCATCTTCTTCGTCGTCGGATGATGAAAATATAACATCTGGATCTTCGACGTGAGGAACGTGCAACGCATCTTCGTCGGCTTCTTCATTCTGATCAACCAAGTTTGTCGGAACTTCATTTTTTTCAACGATTAGGGGGTTTTCTTCGATGTCGTCTTGGAAGGCCGGTACCACTTTCTCTAGCATGTCAAGTTCCGACCTTGCCTTAACCTTGCTTACTGCCCACCAATTAACTTTATCCCGTCTTTTTCTTGGATATGGCAAGTATTGAACTTGGTCGGCCTGGTGTGCCAAGATGAACGGTTCATACTTATTGTATCTCCGTCTATGGTTGACTTCCACCAAGTTGTATCGAGTGTTAGTGTGTGTGCCACTATCCGTGGGGTCAAACCACTCGCATTTGAATATGACGGTCTTCTTCATAGGTAGAGATGGATACTCTAACTCGATTATGTCAGTCAACACACCATAAAAGTCATTTTCACCCTCGACATATTGTGTTCCCCTAACACAAACACAGCTATTCATCGTAAGCCTGTCTTGCTCGTATTCTCGAGTTAGGAACTTGTAGCCGTTCATGCAATACCCTTTATATGTGTCCACCGTTCTACACGGCCCCTTCGCAAGGCTCGTGATGAAGGGATTGGTACAAACAGTTGGATCTCTGACCTGTAGTTCAAGTACACGGTTGTAAGTGAACTAACACTTTGCAAAATTCATTTTAAATGAATCTTACAAATACTTACATGTGATTCGAACCAAGAGGCGAAATCATTCTCAAACCTACTTTCAATTTCTGTCTCGCTTATACCATTGTTCCTTTTGCGCAACTCGGCCACGAAAACACTTTAAAAGGAAAACACCCAAATTAAATCATAGTTGTGGAGTAGATATGTGATAGCACGTTAAATATCATAACCCTTACTTTATGTGGCCTTCAATTTCAGGACAGTTCAGAAGTACATATGTCCTAGCAGCAATAATCTCTTTGTCATCAAGATATCTACGGGTACTACCATGCAACGGCCTTCCCTTTGGTTTAAAGATTGAAAGTCGGTCGACATTGTCATCGACGTCCATATCACAAGTTTCATTTCTGCTCAACCGCTCGGGTATCCGCGGATCACCTTTAGTGAAATAAAACGATGCAAATTTCGCGATTTCTTCTTGAAAATATCCGTTGTTAATGCTTCCTTCCACCCTGCCTTTATTGCTGACCTTTTTCTTCAACTTCCCCAAATATCTGTTTTTGAAATCTATAAGTTATAAATAGAATGAATGGGAAAACATCAATTGTAAGACCAATTAATACCTTTCAAATGGATACATCCATCGATATTGAACTGGTCCTGCCATCATCGCCTCATAAGGTAGATGCAATGGGAGATGCTCCATAGAGTCGAAAAAGCTGGGCGGGAAAATACGTTCCAGTTTGCAAACTATTTTGGGGATTTCACCCTCCAGACGATGCATGTCTTCTTCTGTCAATGAGGTGGAACTTAACTCCTTGAAGAAGATACTCAACTCCGTTAATGGCTCCCACACATCTTTGGGTAAAAGCTCTCAAAGAGCGACTGACAAAAGTCGTTGCATAAAAACATGGCAGTCATGACTCTTCATCCCATGCATTTTCAGATTTTTCGGATCAACACATCTAGACAAGTTGGACGCATACCCATCTGGAAACTTTATCTTTTGTATCCACTCAAGCAGGACTCTTTTAGAATCCTTGTCCAACGCATACTTGGCCTTCGGAAACTTCCCAGTCGCAACATCTTTAGCCAGCTCTGGTCGATCACATATTTCATTCAGTTCTTCCCTGGATTTTTCGTGATCTTTTGTCTTCCCTGGGAGATTGAGCACGGTATTGACGACATTATCGAACACATTTTTCTCAATATGCATTACATCTAAATTATGCCGAATAACATTCGTACTCCAGTATGGCAAATCCCAGAGTATGCTCTTCTTATTCCATCCATGTTTTTTGGATAGTAAAGCATTATGATGTTCCGATCCAGCTTCATACGACTTCTTAAACCCCAAACGATCCAGCTCAGCTAACATTTCAGCTCCAGTTCTCACCCCACTAAGCCTTTTGCGCTCTTCTCTGCCCTTACGAAAATCAGTGACATTTTTGCGAAATGGATGACGCAGATGCAAAAAATTCCGAGAGCAATCAAACCACGATTGTTTACCACTCTTGGGCAACGTGAATGCATCGGTCTCCTCCATACAATAAGGGCAAGCCTGTCTACCAGCGGTGCTCCATCCAGACAACATAGAATAGGCGGGAAAGTGACTAATTGTTCACATAAGAGCTGCTTTCATCTGGAAATTCTGTCATTTATGAACATCATAGGTTGTGACTCCGCACTCCCACAACTGGTTTAATTCTGCAATCAACGGTTGTAAGAATATGTCCATTTGCTGCTTCGGATTTCTAGGACCCGGGACCAGAACCGTCAGAAACATAAACTTATCCTTCATGCACATGCCAGGAGGGAGATTATAGGGTGTCAGGATGACCGACCATGATGAATATTGTTGCCCGAAATTGCTGAATGGCTGAAACCCATTGGAACACAAGCCTAATCTTATATTTTTTGACTTCGTCGGCAAAATCGAAATGCAACTCACTAAAACGTTTTCACGCCGGAGAGTCGGACGGGTGACACATCTTGTCATCCACCATCTAGTGGTCAGCATGCCACGTCATATGTTGGGCAGTTGCTTTCGAAGCATACAATCTTTGTAGCCTTGGAGTTATTGGAAAATAAAACATTTTCCTATATGGGACTCTAGCCTTTCTCCTTTTTGATTTGCCTTGGGTAACAGGCTTCCACCGCGGTTCACCACAAACTTTGCATTCTGTTCTATCTGCATCTTCTTCCCCTTAATAAAGCATACAGTTGCGGCGACAACAATCAATGACCTCAACCGGTAACCCCAAACCCTTAACCAACTTTTTTATGTTAGCAAAATTGGTTGGCATCTTATTATCCTCCGGAAGCAGCTCTTGTATGAACTCGCACATGTCGTCACTTAACCTTATCGAACCCTGATGACGACACTTTATATCCATCATTTTAGCAGATGCCGAAAACGGAGAGTGCTTGTTGTTACCAGGCCATATTTCTTGCTCCGCTGCGCGCATCATATCAAAAAAATTCTGCGATTCGGCATTCGGAGGCTCGTCTTGGAAGGACACTTCTGGACCAGCAGCATCATTTATCATCCTATGCCCAGATAAGAATCGGAACCCCTCGACATCATTCTCTGATACGATATGTTGTTGTCCTCCGGGATTCAACACGCTCCCCTCGCCATGAAACACCCATATTTGATAATCTTTTACAAAGCCATTTCTCAAAATATGATATTCTACATCTTCCGTATTGCGATAGCTTTTATTTCTACATGCATACTTAGTACAGGGGCATTTTATTTTTCTTTCACTCATACATGTTGGATGATCTGTGGCGAACTGGATAAACTCTGACACTTTCTCGAGAAAGCCGAGAGTTAGCAACCCCCTCGTGAGTCGTTGATACATCCAACCACGATCTTGGTTCATCTCTGTAGTGCGTTTTATTAGATAACGATACTATCTAGCTACCCGTATTTATTATCCTACTAATAAGATCTCTAATTTATTTTATTTTGTTACATTAATTCCGAGCATTAATCATATATATTAATAAGATCTTTACATTATTTGAATAATATTTAATTAAATCCAACAATCATATATATTTCGAAATCCACAAAACTATATATGTATTTTCTACAATATTTTAAATCTTTAATGTTCTAAATCCATACAAAATTCTAAATCTTCATTTCAAAATCCACAACATTCAATATATAATTTCTACAATATTTTAAAAACCTATATAATTCATAATAATTCTATAAAATTCTATTTAAAATTCATAATAATTCTAAAAAACCTATATAATTCATAAAAATATCTAATCTTATTTAAATCTATTTAATTCATAAACTACTATCTAAACCTATATAATGTTTAAAATAATTCTACAAAACCTATGTAATTCTATAAAATTCATAATAATTCTAAAAAACCTATATAATTCATAAAAATATCTAATCTTATTTAAATCTATTTAATTCATAAACTACTATTTAATCCTATTTAATTCTATTTAAACACTAAAAAATTATTAAAAAATCCATATATATTCTATACAATTTTTAAAAAACCCTATATAGTTCATAATAATTCTATTTTAACACTAAAAAATTCATAAAAATATATAATCTAATTTTATCCTATTTAAATCATAAAATACTATCAAATCCTATTTATTTCTATTATACACTAAAAAATATTAAAAAATCTATATAAATTCTATACAATTTCTAAAAAACCTATATAATTCATAATAATTTATTTTAAACATTAAAAATTCATAAAAATATATAATCTTATTTAAACCTATTTAATTCATAAAATACTATCTAATTCTATTTAATTCATAAAAATCTTAAATAATTGTAAGCAAAGTCTATAAAATTCATAAAAAATATCTATAATTTCTAGCAAATTCCTAACATATTTATATATTAATTCTAATATAATAACTAAATTTAAATATATAAAACATTAGAAAAAATTAGAAAAAAAAACACAAAAAAAAACTTACCTCTGCTGGGGGTTGGGCGGCGGTCGCTGCGGAGGCGGAGGCGGCGGTCGTCAGCTGGAGGCGGAGGTCGTCGGAGGTCGTCGGCTGGAGGCGGAGAAGGCGGCTGGAGGCGGAGAAGGAACCGGCGGTCGGACGAAGAATGAAGCGCGGCGGCAGAGAATGAAATGAGAACGAAGGCTTTTGGACGAAAATTAAACGCGAGCCCGGTATTTATAGAGGACGAAGATTTAGCGACGGAATTCCGTCGCTAAATCCGTGTCCATTTTTTTGGCGGTCGATTCGAATTTTAGCTGAAAACTTTGGCGGAAACTAGTAAATTTGGTGGTATTCGAACCGCCTAAATTTTACTACCTATTAGAGACGGAAATCCGTCGCTAATAGGTAGTAATTTAGGCGCTCCGAATGCCGCCCAAATTACAACCTATTAGCGACGGAAATCCGTCGCTAATAGGTAGTAAACCGTCGCTATATGTGGGTTACAGATATTAGCGACGGAATCAAGATACGTCGCTATATCCATCTCTATTTTACGACGGATCGCGAATCCGTCGCGAATCTAGTGTTTTCTAGTAGTGTCATAAGTGGAATAATTAAGACATGGACCTTTCAATTTCTTTGAAAAATAGGCTATGGGATTCCCGTCTTGCATGAGGATACCTCTGATACCAATCCCCGATGCATCACACTCCACCTAAAAGGGCCGTGTGGCAACATGAGCAATGGGGCGTGCGTGAGGCTCCACTTCAGCTTGTTGAACGCACACTCTTGAGCCTCTCCCCATACAAATGGCACACCTTTCTTGGTTATCTCAGTAAGGGGAACTACGATGGTGCTACAGTCCTTGACGAACCGGCGAAAGAAACTCACTAGATCGTGGAAACTCCGTACTTGGATCAAGGTGGTAGGTGTGGGCCATTATTGGACGGTTTGCAACTTCTCTTGATCCACTCGCATCCCTTGTACACTCACTACAAAACCAAAAAACACAAACTCATTAGTGCAAAAATCGCACTTCTTTATATTACCATACAAGAGTACAGAAAGAAGAGTGGATAACACTTCCCTTAGGTGCTCGGTGTGCTCTTCTATCGACTTGTTGTATTATATATAAGTATATCATCAAAATACACCACAACAAATCGACCAATAAAGTTCCTCAAAACACGATTCATTAAGCGCATAAAGGTACAGGGAGCGTTAGTCAAGCCGAATGGCATAACCAACCACTCATACAAACTGAGCTTAGTCTTAAAGGCGGTTTTCCACTCATCTCCCTCTATCATAAGGATTTGATAGTACCCACTTCAAAGGTCTATCTTGCTGAATGTGGTGGCACCATGAAGCTCATCTAACATGTCATCCAATCGAGGAATAGGATGACGGTACTTGATGGTTATATTGTTGACTGCCCACCAATGTATAAACATCCTCCAAGTTCCATCCTTCTTAGGCACAAGTAGGACCGGAACGGTGCATGAAGACTTGCTATCTCGAGCATACCCCTTATCAAGAAGCTCTTGCACTTGATTCTGAATTTCCTCCGTCTCTGTAGGGTTCTTACGGTAGGCTGGACGGTTAGGGACTATAGATCCCGGGATGAAGTTGATCTCATACTCAATGCCACGGATAGGTGGTAAACCGGCCGATATCTCATTCGGAAAGACATCAACAAACTCATCTAGGAGGGTACAATGGGATGAGGGAGTGCAAGCCTTTGATCGTCTCCTAGAAGGGTATTGGACTTACATAAGGTCATTAGGAGGTGATCCAAGGGTAGATGGTACTCTCGCTGGTCGGCCTTGGTAATTAGGAGAGTGTGGCCGTGTTTGGGGCCTGGGGTAGGGTTAGGAGTGGGTGGGATAGGTCTGGTGGACCGTGGCTGGCTTTTCTCTCCTTGCTTATCCTTAGCGTCCTCCATTCTCTTCTCATAAGCTTCAGCGACCTGCTTAGAATTCATAGGCTTTAGGAGGACCTTTTTACCATGAAATTCAAATGTATGCCTATTAGTGAAACCATCATGCAAAACCTTTCTATCATGTTGCCATGGATGACCTAAAATTAAGTGACAAGCTTGCATAGGTACTACATCACATATATAAAACAGTATCCTCATAGAAACCTAGCTGGAGTTACAGATTCACTTGCTTAGTCACTTTCAATTCACCATAATTTTTCATCCAATACAACCTATATGGTCTAGGGTGTTAAGAAGTAGGTAGTTGAAGTTTTTGAACCATTTCAGTACTAGCTATGTTGCAACAACTACCACCATCTATAATAAGATCACATACTTTACCCTTTATTAGGCATCTAGAATGAAACAAGTTTCCCTTTGGTTATCATCACAAGGAACAAGATTAGCATGCATAGTCCTTCTAAGTAACAAAGTTAGTCCAGTTTCATACTTAATACCATCCATAGACTCAAAATCAGGTTCATGCATAGGTTTATCAATCAACTCATCATCATTATCACCCTTATCAGATTCTGATTCGTATTCTTCTAAGTTATTAACAAGTGAGACTCTATTATTAGGACAATCTTTCATATAATAACCATGTCCTTGACATTTAAAGCATTGAATCTCACGAGCTTTAGGAGTAGAATTAGAAACATTCCCTTTTAGGTTCATAGGGGTGGTTGTAGGTGACGGCCGAGAGCTAGTTGGTAGTTTAGGTTCATAGGGGTGTGTAACCCGTGGTGACTTGGTAAGTGGACTTACCTTGACCTCCTTGGAACCTCCCTTGCCCAAGTCCTGGAGTGCACCTCCAGTTTTGAACGTTTTGACCCGATGGAGTCTGAAACCCTTGTTGTGACCCTCTCTTAAACTTCTTCTCCACTTTGATGGCAAGGTGAAGCAAATCTGTCATAGTAGAGTACGGAAAACAATCTATATGGTCAAAAAGTGAAGGGGTTAGAGCTCTAAGATATTGAGCCATTGTGGATTCCTCATCCTTCATCACATTCGCACGCACCATCCCTACTGGCATTGCATTGTAGAGCTCATCCACATTCATGGATCCTTGCTTCTACATCTCTAGACGCGTACGCAGCTCATGGTGGTGGTGTTGAGGGACAAAACGAGCTTTCATCAATGCCCTTATTTGGACCCATGATGCAATAGGAGTATCGATGTTCCTCCTTCTTTCTTTAAGCACGGTGTCCCACCATACAAGGGCGAAGCCCGTGAACTCTGTTAGTTGAGCTTTAATAGTCTTATTAAAGCTTAATCTATTTCTTTTTGTTTTGATGATAACAAACTAATATGTTTAATCTCTTAGTGTTTTTAAGCTTTCCAGGTTATCGTAATATCTGCTGGGATGCGCTTAAGTCACTTAGAGATGCGCTTCGACTAATCTCAGTCGCGCTTAACACCAAGCGGAGAAAGCAAGTTTCGAAAGCGGTGTTTAATAATCCCATTCAAGTCCAGAAGTGAGTATAGGCGGGCTTCTAAGGCATAGAAGATGGGCTTGAATGAAGCGGAAGAAGTGTTGATCACGAGGTTCCACCATAGCACAAGGTGTACGCTGTCGCAGAAGAGAACTACCGAAATGCAAGGGAAGGTTGGTGAGCAGGAGAATTCAAGTTGCGTGCACAAGAGGTGTGAGAAGAACTTGAAGACTTTGGGACGCATAACCAGGGATCGCTAGCGTGGTGGATAGTTAGTTAGCGCAGTGGACACGGATTGCTGAGGTGGCATGCATCAACAAGTGGAAGAACAAAACCAAGTTAATCTGAGCGGCTGATTATTTCTTACAATCTGATCAAGGCGCACGGATTGATGAGGTGGCAATATGCTTAGTCTATGTTTGTTACACGAAATTAAGTTAGAGTTATAGCTTAAGGTTTGTGTATAAATAGTGGACTGTTGCATTCACTCTAAGTATTACAAAGTGAGGAATTCAGAGAGAAGCTAGGAGAGCTTAAGTGTTTACTCAGTTGTAATCAAGAGAGGTGAAGTACCATTGTTCTAGAGAGCTGAAGTCAAGTATTGTAAAGAGAGAGTTTACGAGTGAGTTTCAAAGAGTTGAAGTGAGAGATTTTAACCTTCTTCTAATCAATACATTGTAGTGGTGAGTTTTATCCCGAGTCATTAGTGACTTAGGATTCTCACCGTTTGGAAAACTCTTTGTGTGCAAATCTAGTGCGCTTTAAACACTTAAAGCGCGCTCTTATTGTTGTCTGACCTTTTCCGCGTTCAAGGACTTTAGTAAATCAATTACTAAGTGTCTTACACTGGTCAAACGCATCTCCAAGTATTAAAGCGCAATTCGATACTTGAGAAGCGCATCTAAGACTTAATCAACCTTAGAAGACTTTGAACAATAGTGGCTTAATAAACACGAACTTACAATTGGTACCAGAGCCAGGTTTGCCTATTTTTGCACTAATCCTTTTTGCAGATCTTAAGGATTTTGAAGAGTAAGAACATGTCAAACTTCAACCTCGGAATCTCTCTCGCGAAGCCCCATGTACTCATTGAAGGTGAATTGGAGTGGTGGCTAATGATGACAAGGAATTACATCCAGCAAACAGATTATCAGTGCTGGAAAATCATCGACAAGGGAGATGAGATAATTTCTGAGAAAGATGACTCCAAATGGGAAGCCAAGGAGTATCAACTAATGGAGAAGAATGCCAAAGCGCGTCAGCTCATCCTAAATGCACTTTCTCGTAAAGACATTGATAAGGTAATGTCCCTTCCTACTGCTAAAGAGATGTGGACATCCATCATCAACATGCACTCAGGTAGTGAAGATATGAAGGACAACAGGTTATTTGAGCTGAACCGTGAATTTTGCTCCATTAAAATGGGAGAAAATGAGCTTGTATCTGACTATCATTCTTGATGCCAAATTCCTTATGACAAAATGCTATCCGCTGGAATGGAAAAGAAGGCTTGGGAGTACTCTATGGCATTCATCCATGGGGTGAATTCCAAGTACGCGACTCTCAAGCAGATTCTTCTCCAATCAAAAGCGACTCGAGAATTGCCTATTTCTGTGCTTGCAGGAAAGTTCAAGGTACAAGAGATCAAAAATAACGAAGAGAAAATCTCAGAACGAGAAACCAAGGGCATGTCGCTCAAGCTCTCACGCTTCCTCCAAAAACTAGAGAATGATGACGAAGGAGACGATGATGATGATAGAGATGTCGCCATGATGACCAAGGTAGTGAAGAAATTCTTTAAGAGACAAGGTGGATTCAAGCGCGATCCTATCCCCAAGCAGCACGACATCCGAGACTTTACATTCTTTAACTACAATGAGAAAGGACATTTAGCCAAGGCATGTCCTCATGCCAAGATAAATCCAAGCGCAAGCTCCAACAAACAGCCCCCTAAACAAGCCTTTGTCACGCTTTGGGGAGAATCAGACGAAGATTCTGAAGGTGGAGCGCAAGCAGATGTTTGCTTAATGGCTGGTGAAGGATCCGATTTAGACTCTGGTTCTGAAATTGAGGTAGCTAATCTAAATCTTGACATTTTACCTAAGCGCAACCTCATTTGCCTCTTAAGAGAATTAATGGTTGAACACAAGTCTCTATCTACTGAAGCTAGAGAACAGCTGGTTGAACTAAATTCTAAAAAAGAAGTAATAGTTGAGCTTTCCAAACGTTTGCATGACAGGCCCAAACTTCTCTCTAAATCTTATGAGCGTTGTCATGGAAATGGATTGGAAAGAAACTCTGACTCAACTAAGGACGTAAAGCTTGATCAAATCATTTCCAAGCTAGACGACCTGACTAAACTAGTAGAGACAAAGATTGTTTCTCAAACAGTCTTTGTCAAAGCTAGACCTGGACTGGGCTATGACCCCCAGGAGTCTTCTTCTTCTACCAGCTTTCCTCAAACAAGTGACTACTCTGAAAAGCTTAAGTCACTTGAACAAGACTTGACTGCCTACAAGAGTGAAAACTCTCATTTGAAAAGCAGAATCAATGTCCTTGAGGAACAACCATCCGAAACCAAAGAGTGGTTTCATGGGGAAAAAGCGCATCACTTGTACAAAAAACAAGCGCGCACCCCAGCTCAACCTATGAAACTCGAGAAGAAAGCACCATTTAGACCAGGAAAAGGGAAGTATAGTTACGTGAGAGGTAACCATTATTGCACTTTTTATGGTAAAAATGGACACGATAGGCATGAGTGTGAGGAACTAAAAGGCCTAAAAAATAAGCCCTATAAGCCAATGGCTAAATCTGAGCGTAAGCGCACACGTCGTCGACATTCACCTGTCGAGAACGATGGCGCTTCAGCACGCAGAGGTGCGCTTCGTGAGGCGAGACCTCATCTAGTGCTAGATTTGAACGATCCTAGCTATTATGAGCCAGTCCAAAAGACCAGCTCAGCAATAGCTATGTCTAATATTCCCTCGAAGCGCAAGCTTTGTTGGGAGATCAAAGCTTGATTTCTTCACTTACAGGTTGGAATGAAGAGTAGGTGGTATATCGACAGCGGATGTTCGTGTCACATGATAGGCGATCCAACATTACTACTCTCATTTCAAGCTAAGGAGGGAGGCAGCGTCTCCTTCGGTGACAAGAAGTAGGGAAGAATCAAAGCTCGAGGCAATGCACATCTCAACAAGTCAATACAAATCAAAGATGTGAACTTAGTAGAAAGCCTCAAATTCAACATACTCAGTGTAGCCCAGTTGTGCGACCAAGGCGGAAACAAAGTATGGTTCAGCACAAGTGAATGTGCAGTGGTCAGCCCTGATCAAGAGATACTTGTAAAGGGTAAGCGCATTGATAATACTTATTTGTTTGATCACTCCTTCTTCCCCAAGCGCAACCTATGTCTGGCTACACTCGATGAGACAACCAGTCTTTGGCACAAGAGAATGGGACACGCTAGTCTACATCTACTCAACAAGCTTCAGTCCAAAGACCTGGTACGTGGTCTTCCTCGCATCAAGGTGGAATCCATGACTTCATGCTCAGATTGCTCCAAGGCTAAAGCGACAAGAATCTCCTTTCCATCTATTAAGGTAGTGCAGACCAAGGCTCCTCTAGAGCTTCTCCACATGGACTTATGTGGACGACTACGTACTCAGAGTAAGGGAGGTAATCGCTACATTTTTGTTATAGTTGATGACTATTCTCGCTACACCTGGAATCTTTTCTTAAAAGACAAGAGCGAAACCTTTGCAACGTTTCGTACTCATGCGCTTTTCTTAGAAAAGAGTTTGGGGCTCCCATTAGTTCAATTCGTTTTGACAATGGAACTGAATTCAAGAATGGCGAGTTCTTAGCATTTTGTGATGAAAGGGGTATAGATCATAATTTTTCTATTCCTAGAACCCCTGAGCAAAATGGAGTTGTTGAGCGCAAGAATAGGACTCTACAAGAGATGGCATGAACAATGCTACTCTCTAGTGGTGTCGCTTCACACTATTGGGCACAAGCTGTGAGCACAACATGTTATATTACTAACCGAGCCTTGTTAAGGCCTATCCTAGAGAAAACCCCATATGAGTTGCTCAAAGGACGTACACTGAATATCTCTCACTTACGAGTGTTTGGTTGCAAGTGTTATGTCAATAACAATGGGAAGGATCTCTTGGGTAAATTTGATGCTAGGAACGACGATGCTATCTTTCTAGGTTATGCTTCTGCTAACAAGGGGTATAGAGTGCTCAACCTGAGGACTCAGAGGGAAGAAGATAGTATCCATGTGAAATTTGATGAAAGGCAGCTTGATAGCACTGAAGAAATGAATGACGATCCATTTGTTAGCCCTGATCTACCTCCAGCTTCTCCACACATTCCTCAATCTCCACCTTCTATGACTTCCACGGGTATAGAAAGTGATGATGATGATTGTGGTGGTTGCGCTTCTCAACCTTCGGCTTAACAAGAAGGCAATCCAAGTGACGAAGCTATTCCAGAGGACAACACTCAGAATATAGATCAAGGAAGTGTTCCATTCAACAATGATCAAGCTACACCTTCATCATCTCGCTCAGGTCAGGTAACACCCTCAGTTACTTCAGCTGGACCTTTTAGCTCTCAAGCGGGAACTAGCAGTGGTCAAGCGTAACCTGAGAGTCCTCAAGCGGGACCAAGTGACCAATCTGGTGGAACTGAAAGCTTATCCAAGACTACAACGATGAAGCTACCAGATAATACTGAGGTCACAGTGCGGGATTACCAACAAATGAAGTCCCATCCAGCTTCAGCGATTATATCTCAGTTCAAAAAAGGTACCCGAACTCGCTCTAACGTACTTAACTTGCTTGCTTGTAGTGTTTTTGTGTCTTTAGAGGAACCGAAGAACATACAAGTCGCACTTCAAGATTCACACTGGATAATCGCTATGCAAGAAGAGTTAGAAGAGTTCAAGCGCAACCAGGTATGGCGTCTAGTGCCCAGGCCAGGTGATAGAAGCATTATTGGTACGCGTTGGGTATTCAGGAACAAGCTGGATGATAGTGGAGAGGTGGTTCGTAAAAAAGATCGACTTGTTGCACAAGGATACAATCAACAAGAAGGCATTGATTATGATGAAACATACGCACCAGTTTCTCGACTAGAGGCAATTCTCTTGTTGATAGCTTTCGCCGCACACAAAGGATTTAAGCTGTTTCAAATGGATGTGAAGACCGCTTTCCTCAATGGTGATTTAAAGGAGGAGGTGTACGTCAAGCAACCACCAGGATTTGAAGATCCTGCTTATCCTGATCATGTGTACTTCCTAGACAAGGCGCTTTATGGTCTTAAGCAAGCCCCTCGCGCTTGGTATGACTGTCTATCGAAGTATCTCCTTGCTAATGGCTACAAAAGAGGATTGGTGGACAAGACCCTTTTCATCAGGGAAGAAAAGGGCGATATCCTTATTGTCCAAATATATGTTGATGATATTATTTTTGGTTCTACTAACTTGCAGCTTGTAGAGGATTTTAAGAATACCATGAGCCTCAAGTTCAGCATGAGCATGATTGGTGAGCTCAAGTACTTCCTCGGGCTTCAGGCGAACCAGTTGGAAAATGGCATTGAAATACATCAACAAAAATACATCAAAGACAGGTCTTCTTAAACCTTTGGGTTCAGCTTGGCCTTATGCGACTCCATTAGCTTTGAGGCAATGTAACTGTAATTATTTCCCTATTTGACTAGAATTAGCGAGCTTAGTATTAAGGTACGAACTATGGTAGCTTGCGCTTGATAGCTTTGAGTCATTCATGCTTTATGGTTGGTCATTAAAATGAATTAGTACTGAAGTTGTCTTACTTGCTTAGCTCGATTTGATATAATCTTAGTCAATGCATGCTCTTCTTTGCCAAAAACTTGACAATGGTGATCGTCTTCTACCCATATTACATGCCTAAGAAATGATCCATTGCATAGGTGTCCTTAGCCTGACTAGATGTAACGCTTCTCTCGTCCTTTATTGAACTCCACATTAGAGAAGTATTCATTTGGTGACATAAAGCTCAATTACCATATTACATGTATATGCACATACGTCCACATCAACTTGAGTGATTGAATGCTCTAATGTCCCCTATATGAAATGTGCATCTTCCTGTTCATGAATTTCTTTACATTGTTGTTTGAGAATTGAACTGGACATCACACTCTTACATCTATTTGCCTCAGTCAGTTTTTTGAGCTTCTTCAGAATATTCAGCTAGAGGAGAGATTGGTTGAGCTTCTTATTGTAGCGCATTTCTGTGTTGATGTTTATTGCGCTTTGGAGCGCGTCTGGTTGGATTACCTTCAGACTTGGGTTTCCTTAATTATGAAGCAGCGACTGGCTGTCAACGGCTATATTCCGCTTTTTGGGCAACGGCTACATTTATAGCCGTTGGGAGCCTAGCGTGTCAAATCAGTGTTCCCATTGGACCGTTGGACTTTGTTTTCTGCCGTTGATTTTGATTGGGTGCTTGAACGGTTGAGAGTGGGGGACGAGTGCTTATAAATACAAGGTATTAGCTCCTCATCCTTTTACCCTTTTTCCTACCTCTTTCCTCTATCTCTCTCTCAAAATCCCTTCAAACTTCATCGTCACTTTCACTTCGAATTCAACAATGGAAAATGTTAACCTTGCCGAGCTTGATCCAGTCACCCGTGCCTAAGTTGAACTGATTATCAAATCAAAATCCTCTACATCTGATCCGTCCACCTCTACCAACGCTTCACAAGATGAACCTTCTCAAACACAAATTCCTAACCAAGACATCCCCACAGAAAATCCGAGCATCACAGAAGAGCCTGATAGCACCACTAAACAACCTGCTAGCCCCACAAAAGAACCTCATATCCCCGACGCTCCCCTATTCTCCCATGACCCAAAGGTAGATTTCTCCCTTACTGTAGAAGACCTTGAGCTCGCTGGATATGACCCTGAGAAGGAGCTTGGTCGATATGCTGCAGACGCCTCTCTCTCTACCCCAACAAAGAGTTAGGAGGTCCTTGAAATTGATACTCCTTCCCGACCAGGTACTCAGACAAGACCAGGTACACAGACTCTTACTTCTCCAAAGCAGCTTCTCGCTTCTATCCCCTCTAACACAGATGAAGACGGAGACTATCACATTCAAGCTCGTCCCGGCCATGACTCTCCATTCCGTTACAAACTCAGAAGGCTGATCGATAGAGTGATGTTTTGCGCCGCAAAGGTCGTAAGCGCAAGGCACCTCTTCCTCCTCCTACAGCTGAAGAAGTTGAGTCATCAGATGGATCTGAACATGAGTCACCCCCACATGAGCCAGAACAGAAAGCACAAGGTACCTCCACTCGCTCTAAGCGCGCTAAGGTAATCGGTGTCAATGATTTCCCTCCAGTACCGACAGGTATTGCTAAGCGTTCCTTTCTCTTTCCTGAGATTGTCACCTCTGATCTCCTCTCTGGACTACAAGAGTCATCACACGTATCGCGCTTCTCGACGTGGTTAAGTTTTCAAGGGTGGGACAAGCTGGAAACTGAGCCAGCAAGGTGTAATGACTCCATGGTCTATCAGTTCTACGCAACTATGGAGTACCAGCCTGCCAACCCAGAGTATAGTCAGGTTTGGTTCTATTGGCGTGGTAATTCGAAGGAGTCATTCTTGGTGAAAGATCTTGCAAAGGCTATAGGGCTCACCGGGCAAGCTAATGGGTTTGGGAGACTCTACAAGAAGAACTGGCCTGCGGGAGCCAAACAGGTCAAGGAAGCCGTTTTTGGTCCAAATGTTCCAAAAGGCGCTCTCACCATCGACATGCTAAAGCCGAGTCACAGGTTACTTCATCATTTCATCATCATGAACATTACTCCGAGAGATTATGACAGGGAGAAGGTCAAGATCGCAAATTATTGTATAATGGCTGCAATTATCTCGAACCAGGTAGTTAATACGACCCAGATCATGATGAGTCCATCTCGTCTTATGTCGTGATGCAACTTCAGGGCCTCTACCTTTCCCTCACTTAATCTGCAAGATGCTCAAGGCAGAGGGTCTCTATGACAGCTCACTCCCTGACTATGATTGCTCTACTTTCCTCACTCTAGACTCCATCTGTGCTATTCTCCTCCCCAAACCAGAAGGTACACACCCGTCTAGCTCGCGCTTTGAACTCAGTCCTCGCGCTCGTCCTTCTTCTAGCTCTACAGATTTTTCAAGTGTTGTTGCATCACTTGAAGCGCATCATGAGCGAGTCGAGTAGCAGCTGGCTGTGCTAATCGAACAAGTTACGAAGGTGGTTACCATGGTTCAGGAGAAGTTTGCATCTGAGGAAAGGTTGTAGTTGTTAAGTGTTGTGATGGTTGCGCTTTTAAGCGCTTTTGCTGATTTCTTTTTCTCTCTCTACTCTGCTAAAGTGTTTGTGAACTAGCTCGTTAGGTTTTTCTACCTATTTTGTGGCAGTTACTATAATGATCAATGAAGTATGCTTTTGATTTTTATATCTCTGAGAGCTTTGCTGACTTGACTCTTTGCTATTTAAGTTGCTTATTGTTCGCTATCTTGCACTGTTTGACTTTTTAGCTAGCAAGCGTACCCTCCTATCTTTCTTATCGTATGACTATGCTTTTGATTTTTTCGATGATGTCAAAAGGGGGAAGAAAACAGGTACATCCTTCTTTAATTAAGGGGGAAGTATGAGATCGTGCTTAAACTCAGGGGGAATTTGAAACTGTGTTGGTTAAGTACTTGGTAAGGTACTTCGACCTAATTCCGGATCTGAATACTTGATTAACTTGTGTTTATTGTCTCTATCTTAATCATTATTGAAAGTATTCATGAGCTTACCTGTTCACAGTTTGTCATCATCAAAAAGGGGGAAATTGTTAGTTGAGCTTTAATAGTCTTATTAAAGCTTAATCTATTTCTCTTTGTTTTGATGATAACAAACTAATATGTTTAATCTCTTAGTGTTTTTAAGCTTTCCAGGTTATCGTAATATTTGTTGGGATGCGCTTAAGTCACTTAGAGATGCGCTCCGACTGATCTCAGTCGCGCTTAACACCAAGCGGAGAAAGCAAGTTTCGCAAGCGGTGTTTAATAATCCCATTCAAGTCCAGAAGTGAGTATAGGCGAGCTTCTAAGGCATAGAAGATGCTCTTGAATGAAGCGGAAGAAGTGTTGATCACGAGGTTCCACCATAGCACAAGGTGTACGCTGTCGCAAAAGAGAACTACCGAAATGCAAGGGAAGGCTGGTGAGCGGGAGAATTCAAGTTGCGTGCACAAGAGGCGTGAGAAGAACTTGAAGACTTTGGGATGTATAACCAGGGATCGCCAGCGTGGAGGATAGTTAGTTAGCGCAGTGGACACGGATTGCTGAGGTGGCGTGCATCAACAAGTGGAAGAACAAAACCAAGTTAATCTACGCGGCTGATTATTTCTTACAATCTGATCAAGGCGCACGGATTGATGAGGTAGCAATATGCTTAGTCTATGTTTGTTACACGAAATTAAGTTAGAGTTATAGCTTAAGGTTTGTGTATAAATAGTGGACTGTTGCATTCACTCTAAGTATTACAAAGTGAGGAATTCAGAGAGAAGATAGGAGAGCTTAAAGTGTTTACTCAGTTGTAATCAAGAGAGGTGAAGTACCATTGTTCTAGAGAGCTGAACTCAAGTATTGTAAAGAGAGAGTTTACGAGTGAGCTTCAAAGAGTTGAAGCGAGAGATTGTAACCTTCTTCTAATCAATACATTGTAGTGGTGAGTTTTATCCCGAGTCAATTAGTGACTTAGGGTTCTCACTGTTTGGAAAACTCTTTGTGTGCAAATCTGTGCACTTTAAACACTTAAAGCGCGCTCTTATTGTTGTCTGACCTTTTCCACGTTCAAGGACTTTAGTAAATCAATTACTAAGTGTCTTACACTGGTCAAGCGCATCTTCAAGTATTAAAGCGCAATTCAATACTTGAGAAGCGCATCTAAGACTTAATGAACCTTAGAAGACTTTGAACAATAGTGGCTTCATAAACACGAACCTTAGAAGGCAGCTAGCTGCACCTTCTTCTCCTCCAGGAAGTCATGGCATCCCCAAATATGTTCAATCTTCGTTTCCCACTCAAGGTAGACGTCAGGGTCACATTTTCCATCAAAAGAAGGAATCCTTACCTTGATCTTACCTACACCATCTTGCTCGGCTTCACGACATCTAAAAGGTGGTTGTTGGCTTTGCCAAGCTGCCCGGCCTATCTCATCATCATCCTCATCACAGGGATAGTCATCTTCATACCTATCATGATTTAAAGGCGAAGGAGGAGGAGAATCATACCTACATCCCTGAGGACATCGTAAGGCTGCCACATCGTCGTTACAACCAAGATTAGGTTGTGGTGAGTGATAGAGTTGTCCGTCTTCCCAAGAGTGATGTGTGGGAGGGTGATCAACACCTTGGGTAAGTGTAAGTCAAGGGTTGTGCTGGTTGTGCGAAGGTGTGACTCCGGGACCAATGTAATCCGAAAGAGCGCCTCGGGGTGCCTTGCCCTTGCGAGCCCTCATGAACACCTCTTCCTGCGACATTAAAGTTCCGAGTAAAGGGAAAAGATGTCGAGATGTACCTTCGTCTACTATGGAAGGCTCGTTAGGAGGTGGTGTTTCTCGGCTTGCCTTCAATCTGCCACCGAAGAGACAAGATCATCCATAGACGCCACCTTGGTCGTAAGGATAGCCATCGACTTTTGGAGATCATGGAGTATTGAGTAGACCTCGGGTGGAATTGGTGATGGACTCTTGCGTCCAGGCATAGTGCCATCCGAATCTGATTGCACCATTGAACAAACACTAAACAAGCAAACACATGAGGTTGGTTATAATAAATGAGACTTTCAAGTGTACCACTCAGTTTGTTTGTGAACCGTGTGCACCACTCGCTTCTTACCATTGAACGAGTCACAACCTATGGGGATAGGTGAAGCAATTCTGGCCGGCAACCTCAAAGTTATCTAAAGCGAATCTCAACAATCAAGTAGTGTAGAACGGTATGTAGCACAATCAAGAATCGGTGTAAAAAAACAAAGACTCAAACAAAGGACAACTTGACTCAACCCAATGATTAAACGACACTACTAGTTGTTGCGAAATGGGACAACAACCGAGGGGGGTTAAGTTTGGTGTTTCAAACTCAAGAGAAGTAGAGTTAGAGAGTGTTGAATCTCCTTAGTTTGAAACCTCAAAATAGCTATGATCTTGACCCAAATCAGATTGCAAGGGTGTGTGTTTAAGGTCTTGGTGAAGCCTTTATTCGTAGCTCATTCACACTACTATAATAGGGAGAGGCGTTTTTGATATTTGATTTAGGATATGCGCCTCTCTAGTTGTAATATTTTCTTGTGAATGAGTTTGGTTTTCAGCTAAGCTTGGTATTGATTTTAAGACCCAGTTATGGAAGCTACAGACTGTTTTATGGCCTATTAATCTGGACAGTGGGATATTATACGATTTGGGAGCTCGTATTTAATACCCCGGGTGTACTTTTTGGATATCTGAGGCCTTTTAATCTTGGGAGGGGGGTATTATATGGTTTTGGTGTGATTTTATACCCCGGATTGTTCTGTGAAATAGGCCGCCGGTTTAATCACTTGAATAAATAGCCCAGTATTAATTAATAGGCCTCCGCTTTAATTGTGGATGTGTGGCTTAAAATTCCCATGAAAATAGGCCAGATTTGACTAAAAAAGGAGATTCTGTCTATGTTATTTGATAGGAGGTTGTTAGGATCTCATTGATTTTAGGCGGCAGTTTCTGTCTTCTTTGCAGGGGTCGGTTATGGTGGTCAAGCTTTCAAGGGGACGTTTAATGGTTGATCTTTTGAAGGTTTAGCACAATCTGATCCAGATTTCAACCACAACAATTAATAATATCGAAATTCAATCAAATTAACACAAATTAACACAACTTTGACACGAAAAGAGGTCTTGATCGATCAAAAACAGAAGGACTCACCCAAATAGGTTAGATCTTCGTTTGTAGTCTTTAGATTGAAGATGAATTGGATCAATCAAGCAGCTACACGTCCCAATAGCTCTTGTACCAAATTGATGTGATTTAGGGCACAAGAAAGGGATCTAGACGATGTAGCTTGTCAACAAGAACAATAGACTAGATATGGAGCGGAAATTGAACAAGGGAGATGATAATTGAAGAGACACAACCTTGTATTAGGAGGAAGAAACCACGCAGCCTTGAGGAGGCGGAGAACTCTACGTACCGATCCGAGACCAATGCCACATACAAACGCTACACAACGACGTATCAATTCCTAATACAAGGTTGTGTCTCTTCAATTATCATCTCCCTTGTTCAATTTCCGCTCCATATCTAATCTATTGTTCTTGTTGACAAGCTACATTGTCTAGATCCCTCTCTTGCGCCCTAAACCGCATAAGTAGTATAAAGTCGCATTTTGAGTACGCAACCTTCTACCCACTCACTAGGAGATGAGTGTGATGGAAGCTCCAAACTCGCGCTAGGGGACCTTATCCGCTATCAAGACCACCGAGGTGGAAAATCCGAGCCCTAGTTCGGATGATCTCACCTGACAGAACGATTAGAGAGGTGGTAAACCAAGGGACGATCCCCGAGGTGATCTCACCCGCTTTTAAGACCACCGCGATGGCAAACCCGAGATCACCTCGGATGATCTCACCCGAAAGGTGATAGGCACGTCTACGACGCGTCTATTAGCATAGATTTAGCAATATTTTACTAGACTTAAGAGTGTTATTATGACATATTTGGTCTATTTCACTATCCGGAACTACATGTCTGATTCAAGCTATTATGGAGCTTCTTATAAGTAAAGAGGAGCTAAGGAAGGAGCAAGACAAAGAGGAGCAGTTTGAAGATCACAAAAGAGGTAAAGGATCTGAAGAAGGCAGAAGAGTCATTGGCGGGCTCCTATATCTATCGGCGCTCGCCCATGTGACGATCAAGCGAATTCAACAAAGGATCCATCGGCGCCCGCCGATCTCCAAATGGAACAAAAAGATCGAATCTTTCCCTCTATTTTTCAGTTGCGATTCTAATCAGATTTTGTGGTTTTATTTATGAGCTTTTGTTATATTATTTTTATATTTTGGCCTAGCTTATATATAGGGTTTGAGAACTCTTTATAAGGTTAGCCTCTCTTGGAGAGAAATTATTCTACGTTCCTCATCCAGACCTATTTATGTAATGAAGTTTTTGATGAATTTTTCCATGAACTAAGCATCCATGCTTAGTTGGACCTTGAAGTTCATATTGTTGATGAAGTTGTGATTTTCTCTTTTCCTTAAACTTGTCTAGATGTTGTCTCTTCCCTTGAATTTATATGATTAGGGTTTGAATAATTTTATGGCCTAATTTGGCCAATTAAGTTTATGAGGTTTGAAATCCATTGCTAGGGTAGATCGATTTGTTCGTCTAGGTTTATTCCTTTGAAGTTAGCACAATCTCCTAGTTTCGGTTTGAACTAGGAAATTGTGTAGAGAATTGACATTTAGGCTAGTCGTTTATGCCTATATCCTGGTGCTTCTTGCTTAATGCTTCCTATGATTCAATCATTAACATTCGATGTGGTTAATCATGAGGAAAGAACTATTATGCTCGGTTTGAGGTCTTAGTTACCTTAGGATAGAAGTAGGAACACTTTGCATGTTTAAGATGAAATGAGTTTCCGTGATCAACTTGTCAAATTTGAATGGATAGTGTCCAGCTAAGTGTTCTTCTCCAATTAAGTCTTGTCATTGTTAACTTTTTGTATTTAGTAGTTATTTAGAAACCGTGACCTTAAAATCCCCCAACGTAATTCTTTAGGTTAATTTAGAATTTAATCATAAGATTTGTGCCTCCTTGTGGATTCGATCCCTTACTTCCAATATACTCTAGTAATAGGAGTTAGTGTCAAGTTAGGACTCTTTAAAAGAGGTGAGATACTATGTCTTGCCTTGTTTGCATAATCAACACTTTTGTTTGTTATTCCTAAAAAATACGACTGGCAAAAATATTCGCTTATCAACGGAATAATAAGCGTGGTGGCAAACCAAGGGGCGAGCCCAAGGTGACCTTACCCACTTATATGATCGCGGTGGCAAACCCGATCTTAGCTTGATCTCACCTGATGGATAATAAGCGAGGTGGCAAACCAACTGCGAGCCCCAAGGTGCTCTCACCCGCTTCGAATACCATTGCGGTGAAAAACTCGAGCATAGCTCGGATGATCTCACCCAACGGGATGATAAGTGAGGTGGCAAGCCAAGGGACGAGCCCCAATATGATCTCACATGCTAAAAAGACCATCATGGTGGCAAACCCAAGATAGGATCGAATGATCTCATCTGACGCGTTAATAAGCGAGGTGGTAAACCAAGAGGCGAGTCCCAAGGTGATCTCACCCGCTAAGAAGACCATCAAGGTAGAAAACCCGAGCTAGGGTTGGGTGACCTTACCCGACGAGATGATAAGCAAGGTGGAGATCCAAGGGGCAATCCACAAGGTGATCTCACCCGCTATGAAGACCATCGCGATGGCAAACCCGAGCTAGGCTCGGTTGACCTCACCCGACGGGATGATAAGCGAGGTGGCAAACCAAGGGGAAAGCCCTAAGGTGATCTCATCCGCTATGAAGATCATCGTAGTGGCAAACCCGAGCTAGGCTCTGGTGACCTCACCCAACAGGATGATAAACGAGGTGCCAAACCAAGGGGCAAGCCCTAAGGTGATCTTACCCGCTATGAAGACCATCCTGATGGCAAACCCGAGCTAGGATCGGTGACCTTACCCAACAGGATGATAAGCGAGATGGAAAACAAAGGGGCAATCCCCAAGATGATGAATACCATCACGTTGGCAAACCCGATCTAGGCTCGAGTGACCTCACCCTACGGGATGATAGCTTTCCAACCAAAATAGAAATATACATCATGTATAGATATAGGCTTTACACATTAATCTTCGAAAATTGCATTAGCCTAGCAAACAATTTGTTGATGGCTCAATTCAACGAAGGAGAGATAACGCTTGATCAAACGCACTGTATGCCCTTGTAATAATGCACAAAACATATTACATAAATTTGTCACGTTGGTCCTTGAGCCTTATTCCTTGTGAGCACACGAGGGATGAAACTGACATGTTCTTTCTAGCCTCACCTTCCTTTTTTACCTCGATCATATACCGCACTTCTCTATCTAGAGGCGAGGAGGTCCACACGGTCGACGCCAATGAAGGCTCCCAATAACTTAATTAATCATAAATTTCTGATAACGCATTAAAAACATAGTATATGCCAAAAGTTAAGCTCTTTTGTCTTTATTGAGGCTATTTGACGAATCTACAACGCGACCGAGATATCTTGTAAGCTGAGAAATGGATTAAAGGATGACTAATCTCAATTAGCGGGAGACTAAAAATTGGCAGTGAATTAAGCAAGCCTTCCGGCTCTGGAAACCCGATCACTGATCCTCGATCCCCGGGCATGCTCTCATCGGTCTCGGATACCGGTCCCTTCAAATGAGAGTCTTCAACTATATTTATAGAGTGGGGAAGTCTTCCAGGCTAAACAAACCCTCTGGCTAAGTTTCGTTCAGCTGCTTGTCAGCTACCTGATTGCAGAAGTAACCCGCTTATACCTGGTTGCATGAGTAACTTGCTTGTATCAGTTACCTACATGAGCTATTTGATTGACTTGCTTGCATGAATATAACTCGTCATCGCTCTAACATCACACAAGCATATGAATTTATCATATGCGGGGATGAAGACGTCCGACGTTAAATATAAAATGTAAAGTTACAAAGACAACGTTTGTTATTGAGAATAACATGATCCGTCAGGGTCTACCTTTAATTATGAACATTTGATACTATTTGCGGTCTATCTAATAGTCTTATATGTATCTTTGCTAAAAGATCCTTGAAAACTATTCACGACTACACCAACACATATGGTGTACTTTCTTAAATTTATAAATAAAAAGAAAAAGTAATTAAAATAGGACGCGGTTCAGGTGAGAATGACCCTTTAGATTAGGAATAAGAATTTCTTCTAGCCATTCATCAATTCTCAATCCAACGGTCCTTGTTATTTCTCCTTTCTTCTTCTACCTCCCACCTCCTATCACCACGATGCTACTAGTCCGACCTCTATCACCTTCCCACCGTCATTGACACTCTGTCTATGCCTCATTTGTGCATCCTCGACCTCCCCCCTCCACCGGACGCTCCGCCAATGCTCCACCGTCCTCCTCCCGTTACTCCGTCGTTCAGAATCAAATTTCGACGATTGAAGAGTTGATTTCCACTAATTCAGGTACAAAGAATCCGATTTGTGGTATAAATTTAAGAAATAAGGACTCAAAATTAGACAACATACCCTAATTGATGACTTATCTTATTACGAGGTGAATCGACGTTGTTCAGAATCGGATTTTTGCTATTTCAAAAGTCAAACTCCACTAACTTGGGTGCAAGAGATTCGGTTTTGTAGTTTAATTTGAGAAAAGAGAAATCGGATAAAACTTGCAGAAAACGGTTGCATAATACACAAAAAGTATCTACATGTGCATATACTTTCAAACAATGTGCTTGTACTTTCAAACAATGTGCACGTACAATGACAATATGTGCATCCACTTCTCAGTTATGCACATACTATAATATAGTTCAATTTTGTGCACTCAGTTTTCTATATTGTGCATGTACTTTCAAATAATCTGCACGTACAATGACAATATGTGCAACCAGTTTTCTATATTGTGAATGTACTTTAGTGCTTCCTTAAAATGTGCAAATGTATTGTGGATATACTTCTTGTGCACTTTGTGCATGTATTTTGACATTTGTGCAACTACTTTTAGTATTTGTGCAGATACTTTAGATTTTTGTGCAACTATAACCTTGTGCATATAATTGTACTCATTGTACAAGTACTTTTGACGTTTGTGCGTATATTTTAGAGTCTCTATGCAACTACTTTTAGTATTTGTGCATGTACTTTTGACATTTGTGCAAACAATGTGCACGTACAATGACAGTGTGTGCATGTACTTTCAAACAATGTGCACATACATTGACAATATGTGCATCCAATGCTCAGTTATGCACATACTCTAATATAGTTCAATTTTGTGCAATCAATTTCCTATATTGTGTATTTACTTTTGTACTTTGTGCAAGCATTTCCTTGGTTTTGTGTAGATACTTTATATTTTGTGCACGATGGTGGTCCGACGACCAACAATGGTCCGGCGGCGAGCGGTGGTGCTCCGACGGTGGTCTGACGACTACATGCCAGTAGGAAGTACTCAGATGATATGAATGTTTTAATTAAAAGTCACATGAAAGCCATTGATCTGCTTTGAATCCAACAGTTATAGTTTATTCTCATTTCTCATTTACTAATTCATTCTAATGTGATACTTTCTCATTCAAATATCATAAAAGTACATTAGAACCCGTCATTGATACTTGAAAGTTGAATCATAGAAAATCAAAGAAAAATAAAATAAAATATGTGGATGAAAGAGAAATAAAAAAATACTCCCTCCGTCCCGTATTGATCTTCTCGTATTTTTTTCCGTCGTCCAATTTTATTCTTTCTACTTCTTATTTTTGAAAACAATTCAATATCATTTTATCAATTCTAGTATACTTTTACTTTATCTAATATAATTTTCTTTTCTCTATATTACTTTATCTTCTCCTAATATATCTTTTTTTTTCTATTTTTCTTTCTCTATCTCTTTTCTACAATTATTCTTCATTTTTTCCTTTTAAATTTAGTGTTTTTTAAAAAATGAAAAGATTAATAGAAAGTTAGAAACAAAAAAATAATAAGAAAATCAATTTGAATTCCTCACTGTATATATGGCTTAGATCCCCGTCTTTGCTTCTCCTGATACCACGTAGGAGTGGTAGATTTTGATACGTAATTTATTACTCGTCCTGATACCACGTAAGAGTGGTAGTTTTTAATACGTACTCCTCCCTCCGTCCCTATTTAAAGATCCTGTTTGGTGTTTTCTAGAAAATTTAAGGAATTATGAAGAAGAAATTAAATATGAGAGAGAAAATTGAAAATTGTAATGATTAGAGGAGAGAGATAAAGAGAAGAAAAAAGGGGGTAACTTAATGAAGAGAGATGATGTATAAAAGTGCGTAGGGATATGTAAAAGTGTATTGTGAATGTAAATTTTAGGTTTAAAAGAATTCTAAAAATGGCAAATGAGACTTATATTTTGGGACGCCGGATTAGAAAAGTGAGATTTTTATAAATGGACGGAGGGAGTAATTTATTTATTTATTTATTTATTTATTGAGAGAGGAAAAAATTAGGGGGGCTACAAACAACGAGACAAAAGCCGCCCTAGAGCATCCTCACGGATGAGAGCCAACAGCTCTGGGTCTTCCCTCCAGTTTCTCAGTCCATTCAGTAGACCCAGCTTGGCAATCCGATCAGCCACCTGATTGATCTCCCAAAAGATATGCGAGAACCTGAACGCAGGACAAAACAACAGATTAACACAAACGTCATTAACAATTTGGTTAATCTCCCAGGGACAAACCCAAATGTCATTCAACACATTAATTAGGCATAGATTATCCCCTTCAATTTCCACAATGGAAAGATTCCTTTCTTTAATACATTTCGTAGCAAGCCGGAGAGCACCAGCTTCCGCTTGAATTGCCGACAGGTTGTGTCCACTCTCATTTCCCATCGCAATCACTTTCCCATTAGAATCCCTGATTACAAACCCCATTCCTACCTTACCGTTTAAATTCACTGCACCGTCAAAATTAACTTTAAAGCAATTCCCTTGTGGTTTGATCCAATGAATATTGTTTCTTTTTCTTCTTTTCGCATGCGTCTTCACTTTTTGCTGTTCATTAGAGAATTCACCCCCATTTTTATTTAGACTCTTTGTTTTCTTCTAATTGAGTCTAAGTATTGAAATAAATTCTTTTAAATTCTTAATTTTCTTTTCCGGGTTTGTTTCAAATAAGCCTTGGTTTCTATACATCCAGACCCCCCACCAAACAGTTGCGAGGGTACAAGCTTGATCCTTTGATAATTTACCAAACAAGTTCCATAGGATATTTTTGACCGGTAAGTTGTTTGTTTGTAAGTTTTTTATGATCTGAGGAATCAAATGGTCTTGAAGATGCACCTGTTTTAAAGTAAACGGGCATATAAGGAAAAAGTGAATAACATCTTCCGAAAAACATTGGCAGTTAACACAGTTAAGAGGAACTGCAATGTGTTTATTATGTAAATTCTTTTTAGTAGGAAGGCCATCATGGGCCATTCTCCACATAAAATTTTTAACTTTAGGATACGAATCTATTTTCCATATCCAAGAGAAATCATCCGCCAAATGATTCCCCGTTCCAGATAATAAATTATATGCCGATTTGGTGTTAAAACTCCCGCTCCTGTTTGGTAGCCACATGATTTTATCCGGAATATTATTATTAGGAAGAAAAGTATTAGAGATAGTATCAACACCCTCACTTGTAAAAAATTCCTTTAGTTTATCAATATCCCATTTTTGATCTTTTATTAAGATATTCACTTTCTCGTTATTTTCCACATCTGTATTCGTCTTACTCAGATCAACAATATTCTTTCCTACTAACCAATTGTCCCTCCACAGACGGGTAGAATTTCCATTACCCAGACACCAAACTAATCCTTTTTTAAATTCCGGGATTAATTTAGTCAACTGAGACCATTGCCAGGATTTATTCTTCCCTTTTCCTATATAATCCAGAGTGTCACTTCCTTTTAGATATTTTTCTTTGACAATATTCACCCAAATATTCCATGGTTCTGCCAAGATTTTCCAGAGGAGTTTCATCTGGAGAGCTTTATTCATCACCCCTGCTTTTCTTAACCCAATTCCCCCATTTCTTTTCGATTTCCAAATTTTATCCCATCCAATGAAGGGTGAATATCTACCTTCTTTGTTCCAAAAGAAGTTTCTATTAGTTCTATCCAGTTCATCATGCGTAGATGGGAGCAACATAAAACTCTGCATGATGAAATTTGGTTTTGCCGAGAGATTAGCACGAACAAGGGTCGCCCTCCCTTCCAGAGACAGAGACGAAGCTTTCCACTTTGTAAGTTGGTTTTTAGAGGACAGGATGATATCCTTGAAAGTGTCTTTATTAACTCTCCCATTTATGATTGGACATCCTAGATATTTGTCTAGCGCAGAAGAGATAGGTATATTTAGTATAGATTGGATAGTTGTTTTTGCCTGGTTACTTGTTTTTGACGTAGTTTGAAAAGCTGATTTATGGAAATTCACACGTTGTCTTGAGATCTCACAAAACTCATCAATGATTACTTTTAATGTTTGGGCTGCCGCAAATTTAGCTTTTGCAAAGATGATAATATCATCCGCAAAGGAAAGAAAAGGAATAGAAATCTTGTTTTTAACGATAGGGAATCCAATATTTTTATTTTCATTACTTTCAAACTGAAGTTTCCTAGCAAACACCTCTGCACACAAAATGAATAAGAAAGGGGACAGGGGGGTCACCTTGTCTAAGCCCCCTACCAGGGATGAACATCTCCGTTGGTCCATTGTTAACAAGTACCGAGAAAGAAACCGTAGTGACACATTCCTTAATCCAACCAATCACTTTCTCATGGAAACCAAATTTCCTAAGAACAGCAAAGAGAAACTCCCATTCAATCTTGTCATATGCTTTCTCCATATCTAGTTTAATGGCCATCCAACCTTCTTTACCCTTTCTAGATCTGAAGGAGTGGAAAATTTCGTGAGCAATACGGATATTGTCCTGGATTGCTCTATCAGCAACAAACGCTCCCAAGAGCGGGTGGATAAGTTTTTGGAGAAGAGGTTTTAATCTATTTGTCAGTATTTTAGAGATAGTTTTATAGATTGTCGAGCACAAGCTAATCGGACGATAATGACTAGTACTAGTTGGGTTATCACATTTAGGGATGAGCGTTATAAAAGTATGGTTAAGTTGTTTCAGCATCCTACCAGAGTGGAAAAAGCTTTTAACAGCTTTAATGACGATCGGACCAACAATATGCCAATATTTTTGATAAAAAGTTGCCGACATCCCATCAGGCCCTGGCGATTTCCTCTGACCTATACTAAAAATTGCTTGCTTAATTTCCTGATTTGTTATTTCTTTTATTATCTCCATATTGTCATAACTGCTCACCTCATTACCGATAAGTTTAAGAAACCCCTCCATTTTCGCTTTGTTAATAGTCCCTACCTGAAACCTTTTTTGGAAATCTTTTTTAACTTCATTCCCTTATATTTTCCTGTCCAATAATCAAAGTTCCTTCCTGTGTCCTTATCTCTCTTATGATTTTCCTGTTGCGTCTACCAGACGCGATCTAATGGAAGTAACTCGAATTAGTGTCAATAAGTTTAATATGTTTTACTTTAGCTCTCTCACTCCAATATTTTTTATGGAAAGATAAAAGACACTCTTTTTTGTTTATGAGTCTTTCTTGAGTCAAAATAAGGTTCGGATAAGGGTTAGTAAGAATTTCTTTCTGAACTTCAGTCAGCTTAATTTCAATGTCTTCTAATTGTCTAAAAATGTTTCCAAAGGTTGTCTTATTCCATATTTTCGCAGCCATTTTGACCAGAGCCGTTTTCTTAACTAGCTTAAACATAAGCGAACCCTGCATATCACACCGCCAGGCTTGTCTAACAAGATTTTCGAAATCCTTCCTCTCTGTCCATATGTTTTCGAATTCAAAAGGTTGAGCCTTATTAGGAAGATTGTTCATCAGAGTTGTTGTGATCAGGCAATGATCAGAGGAAGAGAAAGCAAAGTTATGAGTAGAAATATCAGGGAACCATTGCAGGAACTCATTTTGAACCAGCGTTCGGTCCAACTTTTCATAAATATTTGAAATTTCTGTTCTGTTCTTTCTCCATGTGAATTTATTGCCTGAGCATGGAATTTCATAGAGTTCACAATCGTTTTTAAAGTTGGTCATTCTTGTAAATCTGGAATTGGCCGGAGAGAGACCCCCAAGTTTATCCTCCGGAGATGAGATTTCATTGAAGTCTCCCATGATCTGGCAGGGAATATGACAAGATTTAATAAAATTACTAATTTCAATCCAGAAATCAACTTTCCCAGCTACGCTCGGGGGCCCGTACGCAAATATGATCATCATATTAATATCAAGGTTATAATTCTTGTACTTTATCGCCACGAATCTGTTAGTCGAAAACGCAATCTCATAATTTCCATCCGTCATCTGATAACTTTTCAAAGAAGACAGATCCCTCCTGAGAAACCCAGGGAGGGGATAATATGGCAGTTATCAAATCCGGCCTTACGCCAAACGTTTTTAGAAGGACCAGTCACCGATTTTGTTTCAACTAGAGCAATCATATTTATTCTATTGATTTTACAAACAGCTTCAATTTCTGTCCATATATTCTTCCTTCCAATACCTCGACAATTCCAGAGTCCTAATTTCATAAAATCAAGCAATAAAGAGGGTTGTTTCCAATTTTTAAATTTGTGAGGTAAGAACCCCGTCATCATTAAAAATTCTAGTCATGAGCATGACGTTCGGTTTATACTTCACCGGTTTATCAATGAAAAGCAGCCTATCCACCTTTGCAGTTGTAATGGATTTGCAATACAAATTTTTCCCACAGAGAAATAGTTTCCTTAAGTAAGCCCAAACAACTAAGAACTCAAACTGATCCAAACATATTAT